>NC_134690.1:162838347-163048347 GCF_050947455.1 Rhinoderma darwinii | reverse complement strand
AGTCACAGCTATCAGTTCAGCTCCCAAGTTGTGTTCCCTTTTAGGGGTCGTTCACATCACTCCGACGGAGGTATATGTCGGGAGGACGTACAGTGGTATATGTTTGGATGCATGCAGTTCTCACATGTAAAGGATCTGCCTGACACAGCTTCTGTGTCGACGCCCATGGTTACGCACTCTGCACCTGCTCCTAAGTCTGGTCGAGTGACCCCTTCTTCCACCAATCAGCCTGGGAGGCTGAGGAGTGGGAGAGCCTATCACAGCCTGGCCAGACGGAGCTAGCTCCCGCCCTCTGTCTATTTATACCTTCACTTACTGCTCCTCCTTTGCCTGTGATTCTTTCAGTCTGTTTCCTGGCTCTGCTGCTGCTACTTACTACTTGTCTTCTGCTTCATATTGACCCTGGCTTGACTGACTATTCTCCTGCTCTGCGTTTTGTACCTCGTCCACTCCTGGTTTGACTCGGCTCGTTCACTATTCTCCTGCTCTGCGTTTTGTACCTCGTCCACTCCTGGTTTGACTCGGCTCGTTCACTATTCTTGTTGCTCACGGGGTTGCCATGGGCAACAGCCCCATTTCCCTTAGCTTCTGTGTACCCTTGTCTGTTTGTCTGTCGTGCACTTAGTGAGCGTAGGGACCGTCGCCCAGTTGTACGCTGTCGCCTAGGACGAGTCGTTGCAAGTAGGCAGGGACTGAGTGGCGGGTAGATTAGGGCTCACCTGTCTGCCTCCCTACCCCGCCATTACATAATCACAGGCCCATATACCTTTTCTACCCTGGTCCCTGTCACAACTATGGACCCCCTTGAGACCCTGGCTCAGCAAATGCAGGGCCTCTCCCTACAGGTCCAAGCCCTGGCTCAGAGCGGCAACCAGCAAGATGCTACCCTGGTAGTGCCCCCCACCTCACCTCTTGAACTCCATCTCAAGTTGCCTGACCGGTTCTCAGGGGACCGGAAGACTTTTTTCTCCTTTCGGGAGAGTTGTAGGCTCTATTTCCGTCTAAAGCCCCACTCCTCAGGTTCCAAGAGCCAGCAAGATGCTACCCTGGTAGTGCCCCCCACCTCACCTCTTGAACCCCATCTCAAGTTGCCTGACCGGTTCTCAGGGGACCGGAAGACTTTTTTCTCCTTTCGGGAGAGTTGTAGGCTCTATTTCCGTCTAAAGCCCCACTCCTCAGGTTCCAAGAGCCAGCGAGTGGGTACAATTATGTCCCGGCTCCAGGACGGGCCCCAAGAATGGGCCTTCTCCTTGGCTCCCGACGCCCCTGAACTTTCCTCTGTTGACCTTTTTTTTCTGCTCTCGGGCTCATATATGACGAGACTGACAAGACTGCCTTTGCCGAGAGTCAGCTGGTGACCTTACGTCAGGGTAAGAGACCCGTTGAGGAGTACTGTTCAGACTTTAGGAATTGGTGTGTAGCTTCTCGGTGGAATGACCCTGCCTTGAAGTGCCAGTTTAGATTGGGTCTGTCGAACGCCCTGAAGGACCTGTTAGTTAGCTACCCCTCTTCTGACTCTCTAGATCAGGTTATGGCTTTAGCGGTACGACTTGACCGACGTCTCAGGGAACGACAACTTGAACGTTTTTGTGCCTTCTCCTCTGGCTCCCCCATGATGGCTCCCGAAGTTCTGTTGCTTCGTTCTTCCACGGAAAACTCAGATGAACCAATGCAACTCGGGACCTCCGTGTCTCCCCAACAACGTAGAGACTTCCGCAGGAAGAATGGTCTCTGCTTCTACTGTGGGGAGGACAAGCATCAAGTGAACAACTGTCCTAGGCGTAAGAATAAGCAGCCGGAAGAACTTCCGTGCCTAAGTGATCATCGGGGAGGTCACTTGGGCGCACAGGTATTTCCCGTAAATATGAAACCTAATAAGATCTTGCTTCCCTTTCAGGTCTCTTTTGGTGGTAGGTCTGCTACCGTCAGTGCCTTCGTGGATTCAGGGTCTTCTGCTAACATTATTTCTGTGGAATTTGCTATGTCTCTAGCTATGCCATTGATTGATATGCCTAAACCTGTTCCGGCAGTGGGTATCGACTCCACTCCTCTTGCTAATGGTTATTTTACACAGCATACCCCTGTTTTTGAACTCCTTGTTTGCTCCATGCATTTGGAGCAGTGCTCTGTACTGGTTATGCAGGGATTATCGCCCGATTTGGTTTTAGGCCTTCCCTGGTTGCAGTTGCATAATCCCACGTTTAACTGGAATACTGGGGATCTTACCAAATGGGGTAATGAAAGCATGACGCCATGTTTTTCTGTTAATTTTATTTCTCTCCCTGAGGAGGTGAACAATCTACCTGAGTTTATTCAGGACTTCGCTGATGTTTTTTCTAAAAAGGCCTCTGAAGCGTTACCTCCTCATAGAGAATACGATTGCGCAATCGATTTGGTACCAGGAGCTAAGCTACCTAAGGGTAGGATATTTAATCTCTCTTGTCCCGAACGTGAAGCCATGAGAGAGTATATCCAGGAATGCCTGGCCAAGGGTTACATTCGCCCCTCTATTTCGCCGGTAGGTGCTGGCTTCTTCTTCGTAGGGAAGAAGGATGGTGGTCTTAGGCCGTGCATTGATTACCGAAACTTGAATAAGGTCAATGTAAGGAACCAGTATCCCCTTCCTTTGATTCCTGATCTCTTCAATCAGGTTCAGGGGGCCCAATGGTTCTCTAAGTTTGATCTACGGGGGGCTTATAACCTTATCCGCATCAAAGAGGGGGATGAGTGGAAGACTGCGTTTAACACGCCTGAAGGTCATTGCGAATACCTCGTCATGCCCTTTGGGTTGTGTAATGCTCCCGCGGTCTTCCAGAATTTCATAAATTAGATTTTAAGAGACTACCTGGGGGTATTTCTTGTATTGTACCTTGATGACATCCTAGTTTTTTCCAAGGACTGGTCCTCCCACATTGAGCATGTCAGGAAGGTGCTCCAGGCCCTTTGGGAAAACAAACTGTTTGCTAAAACCGAAAAATGTGTGTTTGGGGTGCAGGAGATACCATTTTTGGGTCAAATCCTCACTCCTCATAAATTCCGCATGGACCCTGCCAAGGTTCAGGCTGTGGCGGAATGGGTCCAACCTGCCTCCCTGAAGGCGTTACAGTGGTTCCTGGGGTTTGCTAATTATTACAGAAGATTTATTGCTAACTTCTCGGTCATCGCTAAGCCTCTTACGGTTCTCACTCGCAAAGGTGCTGATCTCCTCCATTGGCCTCCAGAGGCGGTCCAGGCTTTTGAGATCCTTAAGAAGTGCTTTATCTCGGCCCCAGTGCTGATTCAGCCTAACCAAATGGAGCCATTTATCGTGGAGGTTGACGCCTCCGAGGTGGGAGTGGGTGCTGTCTTGTCCCAGGGTACCAGGTCCCTCACCGATCTCCGTCCCTGTGCCTACTTCTCCAGGAAGTTCTCACCCACTGAGAGTAACTACGACATTGGCAACCGCGAACTCTTAGCCATTAAATGGGCATTTGAAGAGTGGCGCCACTTCCTGGAGGCGGCTAGGCACCAGGTTACGGTCCTTACCGACCACAAGAATCTGGTTTTCCTAGAATCTGCCCGGAGGCTAAACCCGAGACAAGCTCGATGGGTGTTATTTTTTACTAGATTCAACTTTTTGGTTACTTATAGGGCTGGGTCTAAAAATATTAAGGCTGATGCACTGTCGCGTAGCTTCATGGCCAGCCCTCCTTCGGAGGAAGATCCTGCTTGTGTTTTGCCCCCAGGTATAATCATTTCCTCTGTTGATTCTCACTTAGTCTCCAAAATTGCGGCTGATCAAGGTTCAGCTCCCGGGAACCTTCCTGAGAACAAGCTGTTTGTTCCCCTGCAATTCCGGCTAAGGGTACTCAGGGAAAATCATGACTCTGCACTATCTGGCCATCCAGGCATCCTGGGTACCAAGCACCTCATTGCCAGAGACTATTGGTGGCCTGGGTTGCTTAAAGACGTTAAGGCCTACGTCGCCGCTTGTGAAATTTGTGCTAGGTCCAAGACTCCCAGGTCCCGACCAGCGGGCTTACTATGTTCTTTTCCCATTTCCCAGAGACCTTGGACCCATATCTCCATGGATTTTATCACCGATCTGCCTCCATCTCAAGGCAAGTCGGTGGTATGGGTGGTAGTGGACCGCTTCAGTAAGATATGCCACTTTTGTGCCCCTCAAGAAACTACCCAATGCTAAGACGTTAGCTACCTTGTTTATCAAACACATCCTGCGTCTCCATGGGGTTCCTGTCAATATTGTCTCTGACAGAGGGGTACAATTTGGTTCATTGTTTTGGAGAGCCTTCTGTAAAAAGTTGGAGATTGATCTGTCCTTCTCCTCGGCCTTCCATCCTGAAACTAATGGCCAAACTGAGAGGACTAATCAGTCTCTAGAACAATATTTAAGGTGTTTTATCTCTGACTGTCAATATGATTGGGTCGCCTTCATTTCCCTCGCTGAATTTTCCCTTAATAACCGGGTCAGTAACTCGTCAGGGGTCTCCCCCTTTTTCTGTAATTTTGGGTTCAATCCACGGTTCTCCTCCGTTTCACCTGGTGGTTCCAACAATCCTGAGGTAGATGTCGTTCATCGGGAACTGTGCACAGTCTGGGCCCAGGTTCAGAAGAACCTAGAGGTGTCCCAGAGCATACAAAAGACCCAGGCAGATAGAAGACGTTCTGCTAACCCCTTGTTTGTGGTCAGGGATCTGGTGTGGCTGTCTTCAAGAAATTTGTGCCTTAAGGTCCCTTCCAAAAAATTTGCTCCCAGGTATATAGGGCCGTACAAGGTTATTGAAGTCCTTAACCCTGTCTCCTTCCGACTGGAGTTACCCCCGTCTTTTCGAATACATGACGTGTTTCATGCCTCCCTCCTGAAACGCTGCTCCCCGTCCTTGGCTCCCTCGAGGAAAGAGCCGGTACCTGTTCTCACCCCTGAAGGGGTAGAATTCGAGGTGGCCAAGATTGTGGACAGCAGGATGGTCCAAGGCTCTCTCCAGTACCTGGTCCATTGGAGAGGATACGGGCCTGAGGAGAGGACTTGGGTACCCACCCGGGATGTTCAAGCTGCAGTATTGCTCAGGAGGTTCCATCTTCGGTTCCCCTATAAGCCAGGTCCACCTAGAAAGGGTCCAGTGGCCCCTCATAAAAGGGGGGGTACTGTAAAGGATCTGCCTGACACAGCTTCTGTGTCGACGCCCGTGGTTACTCACTCTGCACCTGCTCCTAAGTCTGGTCGAGTGACCCCTTCTTCCACCAATCAGCCTGGGAGGCTAAGGAGTGGGAGAGCCTATCACAGCCTGGCCAGACGGAGCTAGCTCCCGCCCTCTGTCTATTTATACCTTCACTTCCTGCTCCTCCTTTGCCTGTGATTCTTTCAGTCTGTTTCCTGGCTCTGCTGCTGCTACTTACTACTTGTTTTCTGCTTCATATTCTTGTTGCTCACGGGGTTGCCGTGGGCAACAGCCCAATTTCCCTTAGCTTCTGTGTACCCTTGTTTGTTTTTCTGTCGTGCACTTAGTGAGCGTAGGGACCGTCGCCCAGTTGTACGCCGTCGCTTAGGACGGGCCGTTGCAAGTAGGCAGGGACTGAGTGGCGGGTAGATTAGGGCTCACCTGTCTGTCTCCCTACCCTGCCATTACATCACGTCTCTATACAGCTCCCTCTCTTGGTACATGCAGGCATCGTGGAAGAACACCACCGGACACTGGAGCATTCTGTGGTGCAAATGCTCGGAGTTCTTCTGGTAGCAGCAGATGGAGGGGGGCAGGAAACCGTCTGGTTCTGGTCCTCTTGTGACCTCCTTCTTCACTGCTATCACAGCTGCTGGTGTCCCGAGTTAAAGGGATTATCCGGTTTCCTAAATTTTTTTCCTAATGGCTGCAAATTACAAGAAAACATTTTTGTGTTGATAACCACCTACAAAAACCCCAGCAGTTTTCTAAAGTTGTAAGCATTTTTTGGTGGAAATATAGCTGGCATTTAGTGGTGTTTTTTAACTCTTTCAGGACCACAAACTTTTTTTGTTTCTGTGTCCCACACTCCAACAGCCATTAAATTTTTATTCTTTTGCTTAGATCTTTTTTTATTGATTTTTTATTTGATTTTTTTAATGTTTTTAGGGATCATATGTATTTTATTATTTTTTAAATGGCGCAGAATGCAAAAAAATCATTATTTTTAAAAGTTTTCTTACATAATGCTCACCAATAATAACACTTTAGATTTATAGTATGGTTTGTTTGGGTTACATAAAAAACAAATATGTTTTATTATATTTAGACAAATTTGTTTAATAAGAAAATGTATTAAAAAATGTTTTTCTATATAATTTATTTACATTATGTTTATTTCAATTGTATTTAACATTATTTTTAGTCGCACTAGAGGACTATAGCTTTTGATCTTTAACTTTAACTGTAATATATTGGAATATTTGTATCATTACTGCCTGTCCTTTTAATCCCCTCCCGCCACAGCCATTTTTGGGATTTTTACATTTGTTTTTTCCTCCCCACCATCCAAAAGCCGTAACTTTTTTTATTTTTTCATCAATATTGCCGTATGACGGCTTGTTTTTTGCGGGATGAGTTGTAGATTTTTACGGTACTATTTATTGCATCATATAATGTATTGGGAAACTGGGAAAAAAAATATTTGTGGGGTGGAAGAGGAAAAAAACATTGATTCCTCAATCTTTAAGGGGGTTTTATTATTACGGCGTTCACTGTGCTGTAAAAACGGCATGTTAACTTTATTCTGCGGCTCAATACAATTACGGTGAAACCAAATTTATATATTTTTTTATGTTTTACTAGATTACAAGGTGTGAAAGTGATTAGAATATGTTTAAAAGATAACATTTTGCATGGACTCCATTTTGTATGGTAGGCGTCCATTTTGGATCGTTGGAATCCATCTTTTGGCCTGAAGGAGCCATCTTGACATTAATAAGTAAAAAGTAATATGTCAGCAGATGTCTTGAAGCAATTCTATGTTGTGTTCTTGAATTGAATGTTTTATTACTCTTGTGAGGAGCAGATCAAATAGCCTTGGCCGAATGAACAATGACATTGTTTACCATGAGGAAAGGGGATTCAGCCCTCTGTTTAAATGATTTAATCTTATCTGTAGTCTCCATTCTCTAGTGAGATAAGTAGTAGACACAATAACTTGTGTATCTGAAATGTGTGTCTTCTCCATGGGACAAGGTTCAGGCAACCTGGGGCTTGGAGGGTGAAGAATTATTATAATGCATTGAAATATTCTCATTGGCTGAATCAGAGTCATTATCATATTGTAGATGATTGGCTGAAACCAAAGCCTACACCTTTCCTGTCATTATACTTATATACTTGTTTGGATCAATAAAGATCAGAGAAGGATTTTGAGCATACAAGCATGGTCTCTTTTTTTTTTCTTAAATATTTTTTTATTTATTAAAAAAAACTTTATTTTACTGTTTTTTACTTGTCCCCCTAGGGGACTTGAACCAGCGATCATTAGATCGATTGCATGATATATTGCAATACTAATATATCGTGATACTGACAGTTGTAATGTCCGTGGCTGCGGGCCGTCAGCTCAATCTCCTCCTGACAGCCGCAGCAAACGAGTCGGCAAGCTCTGGCCCCAGCCTCCTCCTCAGGAGATGCCAGCGCTCCCATCCACTCACCTCAGCCGGATCCCGTATGGTGCGCACGCACGCTCGTGCCCGCTCTTAAAGGGGCAGTGCGCGCACCGGACTTGTGATGAACCCGTGAGTACCCTGGAATATAAGAGGGCTCCAGTCCCCTGCTTCTATGCCTGAGCGTTGTTGATGTTTCCTAAGTTTGTCTATGTGATGGCCTCCTAGTGTTTTCCTGTTCCTGTTCCCTGCATTCCATACTATCCTGGTCGAGCACTGTTCTGTGCCAAAGTCGTGTCGTGCTGTATCTCATGTCTGACCTGCCACACCTCGCCTGACATCTACCTGCTGCCTAGTCCCAGCCGAGCCTGCCTTGCTGCTGTCCGAGCTGCCATAGTTACCTATACAAACTATAGACATTGACCTGCGCCCTGTTGGCCAGCTGCCTTATCGCCAAGGCGGTACGGCCCAGTGTGTCCACAGACCCTTCGTGACAACAGTCTCCTATCCCAGAGACAGAGCTTTATAGGAGTACAAAGATGGCAGACCTGGGGTCCTTCATCGAGCTAACCAGTTTGACATGCCAACCAATGGAACCCCGCCATTGCGTTGTTGGGGGGTCCATTACAACGTTACAGGGGGCCGCCTCCCCTGTTTCTAGTCATTTGAATGCCGTGGTCGCTATTGACAGCGGCATTTAACAGCTAAAGTGTCAGCTGTAACACACAGCCGACACGATCGTTCTATGGAGCGGGCTCAGCTCGTGAGCCCGCTCCATACTCCCCCACCTGACATGCGCCATATATATGGCGGATGTCGGGAAGGGGTTAAAATATATATCTAAGGTATTTTCCCACAGGTATTAATACTGGGCTTTAAACCGTGGGCCCTGGTGATCATGATGCCTAAACTGACAGGAATAAAACTTCTTACAATACTTAGATGCCACAGTCAGTATTAGTTGTAGCATCTAAGGAGTTAAATAGCCAGGATTGGAAGTTTTATGGTATATTTAGGCATTGCAGACTTGTGTTGCAAAATGATCTGTAACTAAAAATCAGTTCCATTTATCTAAATGGAACTTGCCAAAATCCATGTGCTTGCTGCAGAAACAACCCCATTCAGAGGATTTTCAATTGGAGAAATTTCTGCAACAAAATCTGCCGTGTGAATCAACCCTTAGGCTCAGTTCACACGTTGCCTAAATACTGCAGACTTTCCGCAACGGAATTAGTTGCGGAAAATCCGCAGCAAACACAGTAGCAGCAGAGTGGATGTTATATAACAAATCTCATCCACACGCTGCGTAAATACTGAGCGGAAAAAACGCTCAGAAATTGACCTGTAGTGCGGAATTATATTTTGCAGCATGTCAATTGTATTTCATCCCATGTGACCACTGCAGCCAATCACAGGCTGTAGCGGAGGTCACATAGGATGATACACCACCGGATAAGATATAGGATCTTGATACTGTGTATTTGATGCGTTAAGAGTCAAGATAGTGACAGCTACATCTGTGTATATGTTTTTATATATATATATATATATATATATATATATATATATAGATATACATATCTATATATAGATAGATAGATAGATAGATAGATAGATAGATAGATAGATAGATAGATAGATAGATAGATAGATAGATAGATAGATAGATATCGATATATATATATATATATATGTATGTATATATATATATATATATATATATATATATATATAACGACCATAGAACAAAATAACGCCACAGGACTTCAGAGTAGATGAAACAGGGTGGATTTATTCACCTCAAGTGAGCGACCTTTCGGTTCGTCACAGAACCTTTCTCAAGCTACTACATACTACACAGTGTCAAGTATAAATAGGAAGTACGAATAGGGAGATACCGTCTCTGGATCTTACGCAGCAATTACTAGAGGGGTGGGCTCGTGTGCGTAAAGCAGTCATTTGTGAACAATGGCGAGAAGCACACTTTAAATTCCTCCATAGGGCTATCTATGGATTTGACATATGCCCCCCATCCTAATTTGCCGGATAGACTGGTGGCTTGTCCAAGATGCCATTCTCCCAAGACAAATCTGTTTCATGGGCTGTGGTCTTGTCCTAAATTATTTACGTATTGGAAGGAGATAGTAGAGGTCATAGATACATGGGGGTTATCTCTTGAAATGGAGCCGCTACCTCTTTTGTTTCATGTATTTCAGGTACTCCCGAGCATTCCGGATGCTTTACATGCCTTCCTTCTGGTGGCCAAAAGATCCCTTCTTGCCCTTTGGCTTAAACCGCAGATACCGTCAATTGCTGAGGTTATATCACAAATGAAAAAGTGTATTTCAATGGATAGACTGGAAATTATGCGTGCTGCAGAATTTTGTTCCTCGAAGTTTTTCAAAAAATGGAAAACTTTTATATGTAAGCATTTCCTTCCCACTGAGATTAAAGATCTGATAGTGCCCTTTTATTCTACTTCTTGGTACTTGACGAGGGCAGTGGCAGGAACGTTGGGATTTCTGAAGAAGTAAGCTGAGGCGCATATGTAGGTAGTAATATTATGGGGATGCTGTGAGTCCATGATACTCTCCTGTACTTGTGATCATCTCTTTTTTTTTTTTCTATGTAACCCTGAAATTGCATTATCTGGATGTCATAGGGCGGGGGGAGGGGGCTTGTTACATTTTGTTACACTTTGTTAACTCATTCGGCCAATGGACTCATACCATCTTCTTCTGTATGATATATGAGATTTTATACTGGCATTTATGATTGTTTCATTTTACTGCCGAATGTACTGCTTCACTTATGTTTACTTTTATTTTGAAAACCAATAAAATGATGTTATAAAAGGAAGTACATACAGTAGTTCACAAGAACCTAGTTAATGTACAGTTTACAAAAAACAGGTGTACAGATATGAATTTCAACCTATATCAAAAGGCAGTTATTTAATGTGCATAAATTTCACAGTAGATTAATATACCAAATACAAAATATGTGAATGCATGATATATAAAAGTGATGGACAGTGACTTAATTAGCAACTAGGAAAGGTGCCGAGGCCAGTCTGAGAGCTATACATATGTAAATCTTACAGACAATCATACATTACCGGCGCCAGACGCATTAGGAGTACAGCGTCCGCGCACATCTACTGCGCATGCTCAAAGATGGCGTCTAAACCGGAAGTTCGGTTAAATGGAACGCAAATGGCGGAAAAAAACACTATTGCGCATGCGCAAACTACGCCACTAATGTAAATATGATATTTACATGGGGAAAATGATAAAAAGTAGAACAAATGCAAAAAAGAAAACATGAGCAGTGCTGCATCAAATAGATGCTGCAAATAACATGGATTCAAAAGGCAGAAAGCTGGCAGTTCTGTAACCCCAACTATAAGTCATCCATATAAGAACAAGATAGCCTAATCTAAATTGTCAAACTATAACTACACTCACCATCCACTTTTATTGGACTTACATATTTACTGGGAGTAATATATTCACCACTTGCGATTTCAAATAGACCCATACCCGTAACCTCAAGGGATAGACGTATATAAAATACTGCCAATATAAACACATTATTTGATAGGGAGGAGCTAAATTTACCTATAACATACATATGGAGAACAATTTGGATGAAGGGGGACTCTGCTATATGCTTCACAGCCAATCTGCGCTACATTACTATATTCTGGAATGGAGTTGAAGAGCCAATGGACATCTATTTTTACTTGGCACATTGTGACCTAATGAAATGGGCCTCTGCTACTTTCCAACAGCCATCAAATTGCTTCACAAAAAATGTGTATCTAAAAAATTAAAAAAAGAATAAAGTTAATATACAGTATTTATAAGCACAAATACAGTAGAATTGGGTAAATGTGCATGCAGAAAAAGGCCCAAATTAGACCCTAAATTACACATGTACATAAACTAGCTATACCTTCAAATGAGCCCACCAACGGCAACCCCCAGGAACCAAGGCAAGTTACACCCCACTGTTCTAAATATGTGGACCATATGGATATTCCACATTTAAGCCCTTGGGAAACATGGTTTCCAACCTTTATATCCACTCAAACTCTCTATCGCGGCCACGTCTCATTGGGGGTACAGAATCTATTATTCTAAATTTTAATTCTGACACCCCATGTTTATTTTCCCAAAAATTTCTTGACACTGGTAAATCCCATCCGGAGGGTCACTTCCGTTGTGGTCTCGCCAACATAGTGAAGACCACAAGGGCAGCTTAGTAGGTAGATAGCAAATGATGTCTGACATGTTAAAAAAAACCTTTAATGTACATTAATTTACCAGTTTGTGGATGATTAAAGGTATTACCGTTAATCATACTATTGCAAATGTTACATCCTAGACATGGATAGCAACCCTGTTTCGGAGGAGCCAAGAAAGTTTGTCTCTTACGATTTGACCCAATGTCAGCCTTAACTACACTATTTTTAATTGTTTTGCCCCTTCTATAGGCCATCATAGGTCTCTTGGGAACTCAACAATTTTAGAGAAAGCCCTACTCAATAGATTCCAGTCCTTCCTCAGAATATCACTGATTTGTGGACTGATCATGGAGAAGGTTGAAATGAAGGGAAAACAAACCTTTTTCTTCTTAGTTACATTCCCACTTAGGAGGACATGTCTATCCAGCCCCTGTACCTTTCGTTTGTTCATCTCTAAAATATTTTTGGGATATCCCCTATCAGCAAATTTCAAGCACATTTGATCTGAGCCATCAGGATAACTTGACTCACTACCCTCTTGACTCTGATCAACTGGCTAAAGGGCAATGATTTCAACATTGTCCTCGGATGGTCACTGGTATAATGTAAAAGATTGTTTCTATCCGTTTTTTTGGAAAAAAGATCAGAGATTAAGCTGTTGACAGATATTGAAATTTGTGTGTCTATGAATTCAATGAAATAGAGTAAGACATAGTGAACTTAATTGTGGGGTTCATACCATTCAAAAAAAATTAGGAATTCATGTAATTGACATATTGAACTGGTCCAGCTGAGGAAGACAACGTCTATGTATCGCCACCACAGCAGCACATGACTGAAGTGGTGGGACACATAGACTAGGTCCTCCTCAATCCGCCGCATAAAGATGTTTGCGTTTGTAGGGGCCATATAGGACCCCATTGCCATCCCTCTCTTCTGCAAATAGAATCTATCTCCTACCAAAAAGTAGTTTTTCATAAGGATAAACTCAAGAAGCGATCTGATTAATTAAAAAATTTTCAACAGGAAACCCTGACTTCTCTAAATAGAAAAGTGAGGCATCAATGCCCTGTCGATGATCAATTGAGGTCCCAAATCAAGGGTAACAAGGACCGGCCGGCCAGGAACCACAAGATCATGGATCCTTACCAGGAAGTCCAAGGTGTCCTTGATGTGAGAGTCCGCACCAATGGCAAATTGCCTTAATATTTTGTCTATAAACATTGCTGCTGGGACAAGCAAAGAATCACTCCCTGACACAATGGGGCGCCCTGGAGGCCAGACAGGATCCTTATGGATCTTCAGCAGAAGACACAATACAGGGGTAACTGGAAACTTTACCTATAAAAATTCACACAAATCTTTATCAATCATTTTGTTTGTGAATGCATTGGTAACCAAGGTGTCTAGCTCACGAAGATATGTGAACTTAGGGTCCCCTGATAGCAATGCATAGACATTGGTATAACTAAGCTGACTTTCCATTTCCTGCAGAGGGAGGTATCCATAACAACTATGGCACCCCCTTTATCCGCAGGTTTGATCGTCAGGTCACTATTATCTGCCAACTCTTTGAGTGCCAGATGTTCGGCTCGTGTTAAATTTCTATGAATATATTGCATCCTCTGCATTGATTTTTAACAAATGAAATATAGGTTTCAACAGCATGAATGGTCTGAGGAGACTGAAATCTACTTTCATTGTATAGCCCATAGTCACTAATAGAGATGAGCGAACTTATGAAAAGTTCGGTTCGGCTAGTTCGCCGAATTTCACGAAAAAGTTCGATTCGGACCGAACTAGTTCTGACCGAAGCTGTAATTTCCGTGCGCCGAGCATGGTACTGTCCAGGGTGCTGAAAGAGTTAATGGGCTGCACTAACTCTTTCAGCAACCTTGACAGTACCATGCTCGGCGCGCGGAAAATACAATTTTAATGTAATAAAAAATAAAATAAAATACGTTCATACTTACATTCCTCCTGTCCGGCCTCCAGCGATGACGTTTCATCCATGTCGCCGCTGCAGCCAATCACAGGCTGTAGTGGCGGTCACGCACGTCACGTGACCACCTCTACAGCCAATCACAGGCTGCCGCGTCCTCTGCAGCCAATCACAGGCTGCCGCGGCCTCTCAGCGTCATACACTCCTCAACATCTGCACGCTCCTCTCCTGAAATTTTCTGTGCTGCTGTGAACTCTGCTCTTACCATTACGTAGCTCTCAGTCTGTTACCTCTCCTCCACTCCTGTCCACAATAACACCGTCACATGATTGGCAAGTCACCACGTAATGGTAAGAGCAGAGTTCACAGCAGCACAGAGTATTTCAGGAGATGAGCGTGCGGATCTTGTGCAGGGTGGTGACTTGCCAATCATGTGAATGTGTTATTGAGGACAGGAGTGGAGGAGAGGTAACAGACTGAGAGCTACGTAATGGTAAGAGCAAAGTTCACAGCAGCACAGAATCTGCACGCTCCTCTCCTGAAATACTCTGTGCTGCTGTGAACTCTGCTCTTACCATTACGTAGCTCTCAGTCTGTTACCTCTCCTCCACTCCTGTCCTCAATAACACCTTCACATGATTGGCAAGTCACCACCCCGCACAAGATCCGCACGCTCATCTCCTGAAATACTCTGTGCTGCCTTAAACTCTGTAGACAGGTCAGGATCCTGTTTCTTTTAAATGCTGCTGGAGAACCCGCTCGATCCACTATATAAGGCTGCGCCTCCATCCTCTTCTGCCCAAGTCACTTATTCCCAAGCACTGTAGCGCAGCCTTATATAGTGGATCGAGCGGGTTCCCCAGCAGCATTTAAAAGAAACAGGATCCTGACCTGTCCACAGAGTTTAAGACAGCACAGAGTATTTCAGGAGATGAGCACGGCCGGCCACGGGCAGCCGGTCGTTTTTCCGAGCCGTGCTCCCATTATAAAGTATAGGAGCACGGCCCGTAAAATAAAAAAAATAGAACATGTTCTATCTTTTTAACGGCACGGGCACCTTCCCGTGAGAAAACGGGAAGGTACCCGTGGCTAACAAAAGTCTATGGGCCCGCTATTTCGGGTCGTAAGTCGTAAGTACGGTCGTAAGTACGGTCGTGAGCATGAGGCCCCGTAATGACGGGTGGCTACATGTGTGCAACCGTCATTGCGGCAGCATTGCTAGGCGACGTCAGTAAATAGTCACTGTCCAGGGTGCTGAAAGAGTTAACTGATCGGCAGTAACTGTTTCAGCACCCTGGACAGTGAATTCCGATTAGAATATAGAGTAACCTGTAAAAAAAAAAGACGTTCATACTTACCGAGAACTTTCTGCTTCCTCCAGTCCGGTCTCATGGAGAACTATCTACGACACTTCATCTCCAGGCAGCATGATGACTGGGTGCAGCTTCTTCCTTGGGCCAAGTTCTCCTATAACAACCACACAAGCGGATTCACTGCTGCCACACCATTCTTCATTGTTTACGGCCAACATCCACGAATTCATCTCCCAGTGCCAGCTACGCCCGAGGAGCCCGCAGCTGACTCAGCATTCAGGGACTTCCTGCAGATTTGGCAGCAAACCCGATCCTCTATTCTGCTGGCGGTCGATCGCATGAAACTAAAGGCAGACACAAGGAGAAGAGAGCCTCCTCAGTTTCTTCCGGGTACCAAGGTCTGGCTGTCCTCTAGGAATATCCGGCTGAGGGTGCCGTCATACAAGTTTTCTCCCAGGTTCCTCGGACACATCGAGATCCTACAGCAGATCAACCCTGTCTCCTACAAGCTTTGGCTGCCTCCCACCCTTAAGATCCCCAACTCCTTTCATATCTCCTTCCTGAAGCCTGTGGTCTTGAACCGCTACACCAAGACTCCTAGTCCTGCAGTTGCCCCCAGTGGTTCATCAGATACATTTGAGGTTAAGGAGATCTTGGACACCCAAAAAGTAGGAGGAAGAACTTTTAATTTTGTGAATTGGAGGGGGTTTGGTCCAGAAGAGAGGTCCTGAGAGTCAGAAGAGAACCTCAATACTCCTACCCTCATGAAGAAGTTTCTCTCCCGCTCTGGCCCCAAGAAGAGAGGGTGTAAGAGAGGGGGATACTGTAACGTCCATTGCCGCGAACCATCGGGATTACTCACCCCTCGACAACCGCAGCTATGGATCTGTGAGCGCTGGGTCGCGTCTCCTCCTCAGGAGCGCTCACTTCTGCTTCGTTCTGCGGTGTCCCGTAGAGTGCACATGCACACTCGTGCCTGGCCTTAAAGAGGCTCTGTCACCACATTATAAGTGCCCTATCTTGTCCATAATATGATCGGCGCTGTAATGTAGATTACAGCAGTGTTTTTTATTTAGAAAAACGATCATTTTTGAAGAAGTTATGACCTATATTAGCTTTATGCTAATGAGTTTCTTAATGGACAACTGGGCGTGTTTTACTTTTAGACCAATGACGCTGACCAATCAGTGACCAATCAGCGTCATACACTTCTCCCCATTCATTTACACTGCACATAGTGTTCTTACTAGATCACTATGTGCACCCACATACACACACACTAGCGTTACTGAAGTGTCCTGACAATGAATATACATTACCTCCAGCCAGGACGTGTGGTCTATTCAGAATCCTGTCACTTCGCTAACGTTTGTGTGAGATTTACAGCAAGGCAAGCGTAATCTCGCGAGATTACGATGTAAACTGTCATTTAAAACGAGATTATGCTTGCCTTGCTTTAAATCTCACACAAACGTTAGCGAAATGTCAGGATTCTGAATTAGACATCATGTCCTGTCTGGAGGTAATGTATATTCATTGTCAGGATACTTCAATAATGTTAATGTGTGTGTATGTGGCAGCACATAGTGATCTAGTAGGAACACTATGTGCTGTGTAAATGAATGGGGAGAAGTGTATGACGCTGATTGGTCAGCGTCATGCACTTCTCTCCACAACGCTCACTTGGTCAAAAAGTAAAACACGCCCAGTTGTCAATTAAGAAACTCATTAGCATAAAGCTAAAATAGGTCGTAACTCCGTCAAAAAAATAGGGCACTTTAAAGAGGCTCTATCACCACATTATAAGGGCCAGCGCATGCACATGTAGAAAATCTGTAATTAGACCATACTCACCCTGGACTATAAGAAGGGCCCTGCCTAAGGTATATAGAAAAAAAGTCCTCCAGCTCACCTGACACTTGCTGTATGTGTCGCGATCATCGCACGGGCTCTCGTGTCGGCACACGATGGGTATAGACAGGCAGAGGCAAGAGGGTTGAGTCCAGCGCTGAAGAGGATAAAACGGAAACTAGTTCCAAGTTTACTAAATATTCGATTAAAAAGGTCCAATAGGTTGGAGTCCTGGTGTGCATACGGGAGTGAATAACGATCCAGTCCTGAAGCCTACGCGTTTCAGACGTTAGGCACGTCCTTAATCATGGCTGTTGAAGTTTTGGATGCTAGGGCCCCGGTTTTTATACATGAGTTCCGGTTTGTGCAGCTGATTAGACTTGATTGCGTGTCAGCTTAGAATAGGTCATTGAAACGCAAGCCAGAGCGTTTTAAAGATTCTACATATGAGATTGCTACAAAATAGAACATGATTGTGAACTATACTTATAAAAAGATGAGAGGTAAAGCCTGGGAAAGCAGAGAACGTGTATTTCTAACTGCAGTTTTTTTTAATTTATATATGAATGCGATCACAAAATGTTAGGACATCGCTTCTGTGAGTTACGTAACATTGACTTCTTTGTTTACATGCTAGATCCTGTGTGTATTATTGGCTGGTCGGATGAGCCAATAGGAAGCAAGGAAACCTGACGGGCCTCCTGGAATCAGCTGATGCTCCAAGTGCGGTCTTGTTCACGGTAAGTAAGTATATCGGGCTGTCTATAATGATACTTATTATATTATTTCGGTTTTACGAAAACTAAATATGACAGAAGAAGGTTTAAATTGGTTAATATACTAAGGAGCAACGTGATATATGGAGAAAAATAGAGGACAACATGTAGTTATGACAGGCGGTATCTTTGTGAAAAGTTGCAGTATATTTTCTCAGGGTTTTTTGAACATGCAGTTTGTTTGGTTTGCGTTACTAGGGACCGGCATGGACTAGTGTGAACTAAGGGTGAATAATGTAGTGGGTCTATACAGAAGGTGCTACTCTTAGGATATCCCAGGCTGAAGGACAATTGTATATTGAACGGGTTGGGTATGTATGATGTTTTAGTTTATGCAAGATACAAAAAGACATGCGGTCAACTGGTGAGGGAACTATGAATGTATTGTAGTTAATAAATGGAAGAATAAATGAATCCATGAGGGGGGGGGGCCCTTGGTATCTATGCGCTGGATCGAAGTATAGATGTAGAGTGCAGGGAGTGTAAGGAAAAAGGAAAAATGGCAAAGTTAAGAAAAATGTGACTGGCTAAAAAAAGTCAAAATATTGTATCTAATGCATTACAAAAAGCACATGTTATGTATGCAAAAAATGTTGATGACTTTAAGGACAGACGGAGAGAGATCATTGGCTTGAGACTGTTGCTCATAAGGTGTTAGTTGCTGTACAAATAATAGGATGTATCTTTTGGAATACAGACTAAAATATTAATACTGAAACATAAGTTCTTTCTTGAGGTTGAGTCCCTGTGGGAACCTCGTTTTTAGTCTGTATATCCAAAAAGCCTCTCGCAGATGAGTTTTATGTTTTAAGTCGCCTCCTCTTTTGGGGAGATGGATTTTTTCTATGGCGAAACATCGGAACGATTTTACTGATCGATTATGATGGTGGATAAAATGTTTAGAGGCACTAGAAATGTTTAGAATATTTGCATTTCTTATATAGCTGAGGTGTTCAAGGATCCTAATTTTAAATTTGCGGTTTGTGCAGCCTATATATTTTAGTTGGCAATCTATGCATTCGATGATGTAGATAACGGATTCGGAATTGCAATTAATATAATTTTGGATAGTATAGGTATCTAGTTGTGTAGAGTCACTGAACGTTTTGGTAGGGTAAGCATATTGGCATACCTTACAAGGGTGCTGTCCACATTTGTAGAACCCTTTGGTTTCCAACCACGTTGATTTGGTTTCCTGTGAAGAAAATAGGGATGGTGATAGTGTGCTGCCTATTGATGGAGCTTTTCTTGCTATAATTCTACATCCTTCATTTAGGATGGACCTCAAGTCGACGTCCTCCATGAGAACAGGTAAGTACTTATCCACTAGATTTTTTATTTCCTCAAACTGGTTACTTTGCTGTAGAACCAAGGTTGGTTGATTGGATTCTGGTTTGGTCGTTTTGTGCTGTTCTAGCAGTAGGGTTCTTGGTTTTTTGGTAATAATGTTTCGGGCTCTGTTGAGGGACCACTGTGGATAGCCTCTCTTCCTCAGTCTGGTTGTGATACATTCTTGTTCTATATTGAACTGGTCAGTTGATGTGCAATTTCTTTTAGCACGATGAAGTTCTCCTACTGGAATGGCTTTGATTGTATGTCTAGAATGATTACTTGTAGCGTGCAAAATGGAGTTGGCTGAGGTGGGTTTCCGGTGCGTTTGAGTTGTAATAATTTGACCTATTTTGCCCTCTAGTTCTAGGTCTAAAAAGATTATTGATGTTTTGTCATGGTTGTAGGTAAACTTGAGATTGTAGGGGTTCTGGTTAAGATAGTCGACGAAGTTTGAAATATGATCAATAGGTCCCTTCCATATTAGCAAGAGGTCGTCGATATAACGTCCATACCACTCAATGTTAGTGCCATGAGGGTTGTTGCTGGAGAAGATGTATAATTCCTCCCACCACGCCATTACCAGGTTTGCAATTGATGGGGAGAATTTGGCTCCCATAGAGACGCCTTTCAGTTGGAGAAAAATTTTTCCATCAAATTGGAAGAAATTGTGCTTCATTAGAAACATAAGTACATTTAGAATATAAGTTTGAAAATTTCTGTCGTAAGTACTGTGTGTCTGGAGGTGACTTTCTAAGGCAGTATATGCTACATGATGAGGAATTGATGTGTAAAGTGAGACAACATCACAGGTTAACCAGGTGTAGTTCTCGTTCCAAATTTTGTCTTTTAACGAGATGAGGACATTTTTAGTATCTTTTAAAAAACCTGGAGTTTGCTGGGCCAAAGGTTGTAACAGGGTGTCGAGCCATTCTGATAATTTTTCTAATAAGGATCCTATCCCTGAGACTATAGGTCTCATTGGTGGGGGATTGATTAATTTATGGGTTTTAGGTAAAGCGTGTATTATGGGAGTAATGGGTTGTTCAACGTATAGATAATTGAATTGTTTCTGATTAATGAAACCCCCTTGAAGACCTTCGTTCAGTAAACTTTTCATTAAGAATTTTATTTTCACTGTTGGATTTGAGTCAAGTTTTTTGTAGGTGTTGACGTCTGACAACATGTCAAGTATTGATTTTTGATAGTCTAATTTATTCATGATGGCAATTCCTCCGCCTTTGTCCGCCATTTTAATCGTAAGTTCTTTGTTGTCTTGCAAGGTTTTCATTGCTTTTTTCAGGCGGTTAGGCATGTTGGGTTTTGGATGGTTAGTTTTGAGTCTATCTGCTATGCTTTGTAATTCTTGTTCAATGATAAATTGAAAACGGTCCATAGATTCAGTTCGTGCATTCACAGGATAGAATTTGGGGTTGGAGGTTATAAAGTTCGAAGCCATCATAACAGTTTGGTCCGTTCTCTCCGGTTGCAGACTTTCTAGACATGCTAGGGTTCTGAGTTCTTGGAAAGAGAATTCGGACGTGAGTTGGTGTTTGTGGTTTTTGGAATCCCTATTGGGTTGGCTTGTGAGAGTCGTAGTGGTAGTGGGGTCTTCAATAGTGATGGAATCTTTGAGGAAGTATTTTTTAACAGTTAAATTGCGAATAAATTTGTTTATATCTAGCAATGTATTGAATAGATTAAAGTTATTATTGGGGGCGAAATTAAGGCCCAGAGTAAGGACTTCTTCTTGGTCCGCCGAGAGAGGGAAGGATGATAGATTCGTTATATTGGAATTTAATAGTGCTGGAACTTTCGCGACCGGAGGTGACGGGTTTGTTCTTGATAGGGTCGATTTGTGCTTCCTCCCGCCCCTCCTGCCTCGTTTTTTGACATATGTGCGATAGCTTCTTGTCTATGGTGAGGACGGGAAGAAGTTCCAACATGTTCTTCTTCTGATAGGCCTTCTGCAGAGTCAGGTTCCGTGGAACTGAAGCTTACCCTACTCGGTATATCTCTATAACGTTTGTATTGTTGGTTGCGTTGTTTTAGAATGGGTCTAGGTCTAGAAAAATTGCGTTCCTTTCGATTCCAGTTATATACTTCGTTGTTCATATAGTCTCGTGTGTCCCGCTGAAACTTAGATTTCTTTGTTTCAGCTATGGAAAGGTCTAGTTTGTCGATGTAAGAGGACGTGCGTGTATCCAGCTGTGAGAAGGCAGGTAAGCTTGAGTAGACATCCAGTTCTTTTTTGATGTCTATTATCTTGATTTCCAATTCTTTCAATTTTTGTTCTTCTTGTCTCGTTATGAGATTCATTAGTTTGATGGAGCAATCAGAAAGAGTTTGGTTCCATTCTGTGTGAAAGTCTTCAGTGTATATAAAGGATGGCATTTTCTTCAAACGTAGCCCCCTAGGAATCATATTTTTAGAAACGTAATTTTTAAGGGTAGTGAGATCCCACCATAGTTTTGCCTGTTGTGCCAGGTGTTTCTCCAAGTTATGGAATGAGGCTTCCAAATCCGGGTTTCTTTCAGAGGTGTTGCCACTGCTGCCAAAAACTTTTGCGGCCAGTTCAGATCTTGTTAACTGAGCCTCGTTGGACATGTTGAGCGTAGTCTCAAGAATTTATATAGTTATTGTATAGTATATTTCTAGTAACACTAGTACATTGGGTATCTCTCCAAATGTGCAGGAATTGATGAGAAAAAGTTATAAAAACAATGAGAGGATTATTTAGCCAGGGTATAGTATACAAAATTATTTTGAGGATCTTAATTTGCATAGATGAATTGATTAACTCCCTGTAGACATATTATCGTGACTGACTTGCATTGAAAACTTCTCCCGTTGCACAAAAAATTCAAAGCAGGAATGTTGTACACATGTGTAGACGGATAGGTTCTATTAGTCCTGAATAGGGCATGTGTATATAACAAAGGTGAGCACGTAAGGCAAAGCCGAAAACTCGAGCAGAAGGTATATAGAGAAAAAGTCCTCCAGCTCACCTGACACTTGCTGTATGTGTCGCGATCATCGCACGGGCTCTCGTGTCGGCACACGATGGGTATAGACAGGCAGAGGCAAGAGGGTTGAGTCCAGCGCTGAAGAGGATAAAACGGAAACTAGTTCCAAGTTTACTAAATATTCGATTAAAAAGGTCCAATAGGTTGGAGTCCTGGTGTGCATACGGGAGTGAATAACGATCCAGTCCTGAAGCCTACGCGTTTCAGACGTTAGGCACGTCCTTAATCATGGCTGTTGAAGTTTTGGATGCTAGGGCCCCGGTTTTTATACATGAGTTCCGGTTTGTGCAGCTGATTAGACTTGATTGCGTGTCAGCTTACAATAGGTCATTGAAACGCAAGCCAGAGCGTTTTAAAGATTCTACATATGAGATTGCTACAAAATAGAACATGATTGTGAACTATACTTATAAAAAGATGAGAGGTAAAGCCTGGGAAAGCAGAGAACGTGTATTTCTAACTGCAGTTTTTTTTAATTTATATATGAATGCGATCACAAAATGTTAGGACATCGCTTCTGTGAGTTACGTAACATTGACTTCTTTGTTTACATGCTAGATCCTGTGTGTATTATTGGCTGGTCGGATGAGCCAATAGGAAGCAAGGAAACCTGACGGGCCTCCTGGAATCAGCTGATGCTCCAAGTGCGGTCTTGTTCACGGTAAGTAAGTATATCGGGCTGTCTATAATGATACTTATTATATTATTTCGGTTTTACGAAAACTAAATATGACAGAAGAAGGTTTAAATTGGTTAATATACTAAGGAGCAACGTGATATATGGAGAAAAATAGAGGACAACATGTAGTTATGACAGGCGGTATCTTTGTGAAAAGTTGCAGTATATTTTCTCAGGGTTTTTTGAACATGCAGTTTGTTTGGTTTGCGTTACTAGGGACCGGCATGGACTAGTGTGAACTAAGGGTGAATAATGTAGTGGGTCTATACAGAAGGTGCTACTCTTAGGATATCCCAGGCTGAAGGACAATTGTATATTGAACGGGTTGGGTATGTATGATGTTTTAGTTTATGCAAGATACAAAAAGACATGCGGTCAACTGGTGAGGGAACTATGAATGTATTGTAGTTAATAAATGGAAGAATAAATGAATCCATGAGGGGGGGGGGCCCTTGGTATCTATGCGCTGGATCGAAGTATAGATGTAGAGTGCAGGGAGTGTAAGGAAAAAGGAAAAATGGCAAAGTTAAGAAAAATGTGACTGGCTAAAAAAAGTCAAAATATTGTATCTAATGCATTACAAAAAGCACATGTTATGTATGCAAAAAATGTTGATGACTTTAAGGACAGACGGAGAGAGATCATTGGCTTGAGACTGTTGCTCATAAGGTGTTAGTTGCTGTACAAATAATAGGATGTATCTTTTGGAATACAGACTAAAATATTAATACTGAAACATAAGTTCTTTCTTGAGGTTGAGTCCCTGTGGGAACCTCGTTTTTAGTCTGTATATCCAAAAAGCCTCTCGCAGATGAGTTTTATGTTTTAAGTCGCCTCCTCTTTTGGGGAGATGGATTTTTTCTATGGCGAAACATCGGAACGATTTTACTGATCGATTATGATGGTGGATAAAATGTTTAGAGGCACTAGAAATGTTTAGAATATTTGCATTTCTTATATAGCTGAGGTGTTCAAGGATCCTAATTTTAAATTTGCGGTTTGTGCAGCCTATATATTTTAGTTGGCAATCTATGCATTCGATGATGTAGATAACGGATTCGGAATTGCAATTAATATAATTTTGGATAGTATAGGTATCTAGTTGTGTAGAGTCACTGAACGTTTTGGTAGGGTAAGCATATTGGCATACCTTACAAGGGTGCTGTCCACATTTGTAGAACCCTTTGGTTTCCAACCACGTTGATTTGGTTTCCTGTGAAGAAAATAGGGATGGTGATAGTGTGCTGCCTATTGATGGAGCTTTTCTTGCTATAATTCTACATCCTTCATTTAGGATGGACCTCAAGTCGACGTCCTCCATGAGAACAGGTAAGTACTTATCCACTAGATTTTTTATTTCCTCAAACTGGTTACTTTGCTGTAGAACCAAGGTTGGTTGATTGGATTCTGGTTTGGTCGTTTTGTGCTGTTCTAGCAGTAGGGTTCTTGGTTTTTTGGTAATAATGTTTCGGGCTCTGTTGAGGGACCACTGTGGATAGCCTCTCTTCCTCAGTCTGGTTGTGATACATTCTTGTTCTATATTGAACTGGTCAGTTGATGTGCAATTTCTTTTAGCACGATGAAGTTCTCCTACTGGAATGGCTTTGATTGTATGTCTAGAATGATTACTTGTAGCGTGCAAAATGGAGTTGGCTGAGGTGGGTTTCCGGTGCGTTTGAGTTGTAATAATTTGACCTATTTTGCCCTCTAGTTCTAGGTCTAAAAAGATTATTGATGTTTTGTCATGGTTGTAGGTAAACTTGAGATTGTAGGGGTTCTGGTTAAGATAGTCGACGAAGTTTGAAATATGATCAATAGGTCCCTTCCATATTAGCAAGAGGTCGTCGATATAACGTCCATACCACTCAATGTTAGTGCCATGAGGGTTGTTGCTGGAGAAGATGTATAATTCCTCCCACCACGCCATTACCAGGTTTGCAATTGATGGGGAGAATTTGGCTCCCATAGAGACGCCTTTCAGTTGGAGAAAAATTTTTCCATCAAATTGGAAGAAATTGTGCTTCATTAGAAACATAAGTACATTTAGAATATAAGTTTGAAAATTTCTGTCGTAAGTACTGTGTGTCTGGAGGTGACTTTCTAAGGCAGTATATGCTACATGATGAGGAATTGATGTGTAAAGTGAGACAACATCACAGGTTAACCAGGTGTAGTTCTCGTTCCAAATTTTGTCTTTTAACGAGATGAGGACATTTTTAGTATCTTTTAAAAAACCTGGAGTTTGCTGGGCCAAAGGTTGTAACAGGGTGTCGAGCCATTCTGATAATTTTTCTAATAAGGATCCTATCCCTGAGACTATAGGTCTCATTGGTGGGGGATTGATTAATTTATGGGTTTTAGGTAAAGCGTGTATTATGGGAGTAATGGGTTGTTCAACGTATAGATAATTGAATTGTTTCTGATTAATGAAACCCCCTTGAAGACCTTCGTTCAGTAAACTTTTCATTAAGAATTTTATTTTCACTGTTGGATTTGAGTCAAGTTTTTTGTAGGTGTTGACGTCTGACAACATGTCAAGTATTGATTTTTGATAGTCTAATTTATTCATGATGGCAATTCCTCCGCCTTTGTCCGCCATTTTAATCGTAAGTTCTTTGTTGTCTTGCAAGGTTTTCATTGCTTTTTTCAGGCGGTTAGGCATGTTGGGTTTTGGATGGTTAGTTTTGAGTCTATCTGCTATGCTTTGTAATTCTTGTTCAATGATAAATTGAAAACGGTCCATAGATTCAGTTCGTGCATTCACAGGATAGAATTTGGGGTTGGAGGTTATAAAGTTCGAAGCCATCATAACAGTTTGGTCCGTTCTCTCCGGTTGCAGACTTTCTAGACATGCTAGGGTTCTGAGTTCTTGGAAAGAGAATTCGGACGTGAGTTGGTGTTTGTGGTTTTTGGAATCCCTATTGGGTTGGCTTGTGAGAGTCGTAGTGGTAGTGGGGTCTTCAATAGTGATGGAATCTTTGAGGAAGTATTTTTTAACAGTTAAATTGCGAATAAATTTGTTTATATCTAGCAATGTATTGAATAGATTAAAGTTATTATTGGGGGCGAAATTAAGGCCCAGAGTAAGGACTTCTTCTTGGTCCGCCGAGAGAGGGAAGGATGATAGATTCGTTATATTGGAATTTAATAGTGCTGGAACTGCCTCTTCCTTCATTGCTTGAGCGTTGTTGTGTTTACCCGTGTTAGTCTTTGCAAATGGTCCCTTAGTGCTTTCCAGTTCCCAGTGTTTCCGTTCCTGCTACCTGTATCCTGTATCCCGTGCTACCTTGTTCCTGTGCCTTAGAGAGTTGGAGTCGTGTTGTGTCACCTGTCACGTCTGCTGTATTGCACCACGCCTGGTGTCTGCTGCCAAGGTTCCATCCGAGCCTAACCATCGCTACTGTCTGTGCTACCACAGGTACCCTTACTCGAACTATAGACATTGACTTGGTACTCTGTTTGGCCAGCTGCTAGGGCGATACGGCTCAGTGGGTCCACATACCCACAGAACGTGACAGTATATATGTGCCTGTGTGGGTATATATCGGTCTGTATGTGAATGTGTTTTTGTGCTTGTGTATGAGTGCTTTTGTGTATATATGTGCCTGTGTAGCGTCCATGGCCGCGGGCCGTCGGGTTTACTCACCTCCCGATGCCCGCAGCCATGGATCCGTGAGCGCTGGCCCCTGTCTCCCTCCTAGGAGACACCAGCGCTCACTTCCGCTCCGTTCTGCTGTGTCCCGTAGGGTACACGTGCTCGCTCGTGCACGGCCATAAAGGGCCAGTGCGCGCACAAAAGGATCGTCATCATCATCAACTGCCATGATTTCCTGGTCTATAAGAAGGCCCCAGGCCTTCTGATCCTTGCCTGAGCGTTGTTAGTCTATCCCAGTCTGTCTCTCATATGGTCCCTTAGTGTTTCCCTGTTCCAGTTGTTACCCGTGCCCTGTTACCCGTTCCTGTATCCCGTATTGTTCTTGTTCCTGTGCCTACCAGCGTTGGAATCGTGTCTACTGCACCTGCTGTCTTCTGCCACGCCCAGTGTCTTCTGCCACGTCCAGTATCGTTTGCCACGTCCAGTGCCTTCTGCCACGTCCAGTGTCTTCTGCCACATCGGATACTGCCCGCCACGTCTGGCGCCACCTGCCGCACCAGCCTCCATTCGTGCTGAAGCCACAGCCACCGTCTGGACTAGTTCAGGTACCCAAGCATTGATATCTGCCATTGACTTTTGTATAGACTGTGACCTGGTCAGCTGCCTCCCCGCTACGGCGGAGCGGCCTAGTGGGTCCACATACCCGGTGACCGTGACAGTATGCTCAGGCCATGGAACCCGCTAGCCAGCCCAAGACCGCAGTCCAGAAGATACAGACAGAGATGCATGTCCTACGCACACGTCAGGATCATCTCCTTGAGGCTGTGAATTCTATGCTGGTCCGCCTGGATCTACTCGCTGTTCCACCTCCGGTTCTTCCTCCTGAAGCGGTTGCTGTGCCACTTACCGTTGCTCCTCCTGTTTGTTCCGGATCCACAGTTCCTCTGCCTCTTCCTCCTCGCTACGACGGTGATCCCAGAGCATGTAGAGGATTTCTTAATCAATGCACGGTTCATTTTAGGCTACGGCCTCATCTCTTCCCCTCCGAGGAGGCCAAAGTGGCGTTTATTATCTCCCTCCTTGCTGGCAAGGCCCTCGCATGGGCGAACCCAATCTTGGAGCAACAAGGACCTGTATCCGCGGACCTAGCCTTGTTCTTGCAGTCCTTTCGTGCCGTGTTCGAGGAGCTGGGTCGAACATCCTCTGCCGCAGCCACTCTGTTGACCCTCAAGCAAGAAGGCTCCACAGTAGGGAAGTATGCTATCTCCTTCTGTAACCTAGCGCTCTCAAGAGGTTCGACAGTAGAGCCGGGTCCACAGACCAGCACCCTCGGTCCAGAGACCACGATTGTCTTCCCCTAGTGAACTACCTGAAGAACCCATGCAGGTAGACAGAGTCCGGTTATCTGAACAGGAAAAGCAGCGCAGATGCTCCTCTGGACTAAGTATGTATTGTGGCCTTAAGGGTCATTTTGTGCGCCAATGCCCACAGAAACCGGGAAACTCCAGTACCTAGGGTTGATTGGAGAGGCAACTCTAGGAGGAATGTCTCCAAACGTTAAAACCTCTTCCAGATTATCGATTCCTGTGGCCATCGTCACCGGAGAAACATCACATCCTTCCTCCGCCTATCTTGACTCTGGTGAGGCTGCTAATTTCATCCAGCAGGATCTAGTGGATCGTTTACGTCTACCCACAGTCCGTCTGGAGAGACCCCTGGCTGTTGCCTCTGTGAATGGTCTACCATTGCCTGATCCGATCATGCTCATCACGGAGCCGTTGACACTACGGGTCGGAGTTCTTCAGTCAGAACAGATCACCTTGCTGGTACTACCTAAGGCTATCAATCCTATCCTGCTGGGTCTGCCATGGCTCTGTCTACACAACCCGACCCTTGACTGGAATTCCGGAGAGGTACTTCAATGGGGTTTCAGATGCCATAGCCATTGCCTGTCACAAGTCCGTCCTGTTGTGCCCCCTCTGCCTCAGTCACTTTCCGGTCTACCATCTCAGTATGCCAGTTTTGCGGATGTCTTCTGCAAACGAGAGGCTGAGACGTTGCCTCCACATCGGAGTTATGACTGTCCCATTGAACTGGTTCCTAATGGACGAGTATATCCTCTCTCCTTGCCAGAGACTTTATCGATGTCAGCCTATATCAAGGAGAACTTGGAGAGGGGTTTTATTCGAAAATCTTCCTCCCCGGCTGGGGCAGGCTTCTTCTTCGTTAAGAAGAGAGATGGATCTCTTCGACCCTGCATTGACTACCGTGGTCTCAATCAGATCACGGTCAAGAACAAATACCCGTTGCCATTTATTTCCGAGCTGTTTGATCGCATACGAGGAGCCAAAATTTTCTCTAAGCTAGATCTGTGGGGGTCTAGAAAGGGTCCAGTGGCCCCTCTTAAAAGGGGGGGGGTACTGTAAAGGATCTGCCAGACACAGCTTCTGTGTCGACGCCCGTGGGTAATCAGTCTGCACCTGCTCCTAAGTCTGAGAGAGTGACACGATCTTCTACCAGTTAGGCTGGGAGACTGAGGAGTGGGAGAGCCTATCACAGCCTGGCCAGACGGAGCTAGCTCCGCCCTCTGTCTATTTATACCTGCATTTCCTGCTCCTCCTTTGCCTGTGATTCTTTTCTGTTTCCTTGCTCTGCTGCTCCTGCTATGATTAGTGACCTTGCTTCATTTTTGACCCTGGCTTTACTGACTACGCTCCTGCTCTGCGATTTGTACCTCGTGCACTCCTGGTTTGACTCGGCTCGTTCACTACTCTTGTTGCTCACTGTGTTGCCGTGGGCAACTGCCCCATTTCCCTTAGCTTCTGTGTACCCTTGTCTGTTTGTCTGTCGTGCACTTATTGAGCGTAGGGACCGTCGCCCAGATGTACGCCGTCGCCTAGGACGGGCCGTTGCAAGTAGGCAGGGACTGAGTGGCGGGTAGATTAGGGCTCACCTGTCTGTCTCCCTACCCCATCATTACAGGACCCTGATAAATTAAAGTCTGTCCTGGAATGGCCACGTCCTCAAGGCCTAATGGCCATACAACGGTTCCTGGGATTCGCCAATTTCTACCGGCAGTTTTTTCCGAACTTTTCATCTCTGACGGCTCCCATGCCTACCCTTACCAAGAAGGGTGTGAACGCCAAGGTGTGGACTCCAGAGGCAGAGTCCGCATTTATTAGCCTCAAGAAAGCCTTCACTTCAGCTTCAATCCTCCATCACCCTGACGTATCTCGGCAGTTCTCACTGGAAGTGGATGCTTCCTCTGTTGGTGCAGGTGCACTTCTGTTCCAGAGGAGCTCCAAAAGAAAGGCAGTAGTATGTGGCTACTACTTAAGACTTTTTTCTTCTGCTGAGCGCAATTACTCCATTGGAGATCGGGAGCTACTGGCTATCAAATAGGCTCTGGAGGAGTGGAGAC
Organism: Rhinoderma darwinii; assembly: GCF_050947455.1. Lineage (NCBI taxonomy): Eukaryota > Metazoa > Chordata > Amphibia > Anura > Rhinodermatidae > Rhinoderma > Rhinoderma darwinii. The sequence goes on along the minus strand of NC_134690.1, from coordinate 163,018,554 downwards.
ATCTTCTAGAAGGCGCAGCTCACCCCATCTTGATCTACACCGACCACAAGAACCTTACCTACCTTCAGTCCGCTCAAAGACTGAATCCTCGTCAGGCCAGGTGGTTGCTGTTCTTCACCCGTTTCCAGTTTCTGCACCACTACCGTCCCGCTGACAAGAATGTGAGGGCCGATGCCCTGTCCAGATCGTTTGAGACGGAAGACACGGTGGAGTCCCTTCAGACTATCATAGACCCATCCTGCGTTGTCACCGCTAATCCGCTGCAGATTAGAGACATCCCTCCGGGGAGAACTTTTGTTCAGTTGGCAGACAGGAAAAGAATTCTCCGCTGGGGACACAGTTCTAAACTGGCTGGGCACGCTGGTGTCCGTAAAACCCAAGACCTGATTGCTCGTCACTTCTGGTGGCCCACGCTACCTAAAGATGTTCTGGACTTTGTCTCTTCTTGCACGGTGTGTGCCTCTAACAAAGTGACTCACTCCAAGCCTGCCGGCCTGCTTCAACCTCTGCCTGTACCCAGTGCCCCTTGGCAGCACATTGCAATGTACTTCGTCACAGACCTTCCTTCCTCAGCAGGATGCAACACCATCTGGGTGGTGGTGGACTGGTTCTCTAAGATGGCACATTTTATACCGCTGACCGGCCTACCTTCTGCTCCCCGACTGGCGAGTCTCTTCATTCAGCACATCTTTCGCTTGCATGGTTTGCCTCTTCACATTGTGTCCGACCGGGGGGTTCAGTTTACCTATAAGTTCTGGAGAGCCCTCTGTAAACTCCTGGATGTGAGTTTGGACTTTTTCTCTGCCTATCACCCCCAGTCCAATGGGCAACAAGTTGAGAGGATCAACCAGATCATGGAAAATTATCTCTGCCACTTCATCTCTTCGCAGCACGATAACTGGGTACAGCTTCTTCCATGGGCCGAGTTCTCATACAACAACCACACAAGTGAGTCCACCACTTCCACTCCATTCCACATAGTATACAGTCAACATCCTAGAGTCCCTCTTCCTGTGTCGTCTTCATCTCAGGTACCCGCGGCTGACTCTGCATATGGGGACTTCCTGCAAATCTGGCAACAGAATCGGTCCTCTATTTTGCTGGCAGTAGATCGCATGAAGCGAAAGGCAGATACTAGGAGAAGAGAGCTACCTCAGTATCTTCCGTGGACTAAAGTCTGGCTGTCCTCTCGGAACATTCACTTGAAGGTACCCTCATACAAGTTTGCTCCCAGGTTCCTTGGTCCTTTCGAGATTCTGCAACAAATCAACCCTGTCTCCTATAAACTCTCAAAAATCTATTGGCCCCAATTAAATTGCATAACCAAGGTCTTCCATGCATCTCAAGGCTACAACCACCATTATTAGGCTCGTTTCATTGCGGATTGCCCAGGTGTATGTGTTGTTCCAATATTACAAATAAGGTCACCAATTTCACATCTATAGTTACTTCAGAGTCCTTTGCCATTAAAAGTTTTTTAAATTGTGGCAGTGAATATGTAATTTATCTGCTACAATGTACCTGTAAACTACAATATATAGGACGTACTACCCAAACCCTACGAAAAAGGATTAATAATCACAGATCAAATGTCAGCAGAGGTTTTTTCTAAACATAGTGTATCCCGACATTGCTTATATAGGCATAATTGCCATTTTGACTGTATAAGCATTACCCCCATTGAGCAGATACCTGCAGACTACACTAATAGATTTTTATGTTTGAAACAATGTGAGAACTATTGGATTTACAAATTGTGTACACTTCACCCTGAAGGCTTGAATGATATTAGTGAGTCTTCTTTAGATTAGACCCTTATTCTATTCTTTCTGTCCCCCGTTATACACATACAATATTGGTTGCCCTTTTAGATATATATATATATAAAAAAGTCTTTAGGGTCATAACTAGCTATTTTCGCAATCAAATCACCGGCGATACAATTGTGTATGTGTTTTTATGTATTACGGTTATGCAATCCATATTTTCCGTAATATATTTTATATAGATTTTTTTATATTTTGGGTAAAAAATCGTTATATTGGTAATATTGATATTAATTCAATTCATTTATAGCTATGACATCCAATCATCTTAGATGTCATCCTCCGTTTTATTTGACCGAGTTTTCTAACATTCCGTTTCTTTAGACGTTGGTTAGAGTTTTAGGTATATGCCTTTATATGTCCGATATCCCATCTAATATAGACCGTATAATGGTTTATCTTGGTCGCAAGTGCTTGGTTGTCCGTCGCAAAAAATTAATTTGTAAAAAATTAATTTGTGAATATTCTTCTAACACATGGTATTAGGTAGGCTTATTGGTAACTTCTTTATTTTGAATATAATACAAATCGTCCTATCTATCTAACATATCCCACATACACCGGAGTTTTTTCATAATAACTAGTACAGTCGTTATGACTACTAAGACGCTACCTTCTTGTCCTTTCCTGTGCAGATTAACATTTTGGTCTCCTATGAATCCGTTCATGGTTTTTTTATCATAATTTTTATGTAGAATTATTAGATTTAATTATGAAATACTATTTTCGTTTTTAATTGACCGAGTATCATTTGGTTCTTTTTTAGAATTATATAGTAATTTACCATACCGCTCGTCCCATTTGCCGTTTTTCTATCTGATCATCTATTGGAGTTCTTTTGCCTCCCCCCTTATTTAAACAACAAATATTGGATACATTGATATCAATATTCCCCCCCTTTTTATTATATTATCTTATTATCCTAAATTTTTAAATCAGCATAAGTTGGCCGCAGATAACATGGCGATGTTGTTTTTTAAATACGGTCCTATTTGTCAAATATTTCACATACTATTCAATTGGGCGAACATTACCATGTTTTGTTGCTACTGATCTATATGTTTAATTCATTAATTTTATCATTCTTTGATCAAATTGTGACACATTCTAATAATCAAACGTTGTTACTAATCAAGCATGATTGTTAGTTTAGCGGGATTTTATCTGATTTCCCTTAGCATCTCCTTGTGACCCCTCCCCGTTTCTCCCTTGTGATTGGTCGTTTTTTGATTACTGACTTGTATATATATAAGATGTTATTTTGTGTATGTATGTTCATGGCCTGATGAAGACGCAATTCCTGCGTCGAAACGCGTAGCCTACCTTCAATAAACACCCCAATTGTTACTAAGCAGCGCCTCACATTGGTCCCCCTTTTTTTCTACCTTCCCACTTACCTATTGACGGTGAACTCCGTTTACCGGCCTTTGGACCTTGGCAGCAGCTTCAGCCCTCACTTGGTTGCACACACCCTGGGTGTGTCTCCTCATCTTGCATCTCCACAGCATTGTGCTCTCTGGAGATTGTTCCATACTCTTCAACATTGTTGTGCTTGGTCAGCATAACCCGACTAGGTGAGTGCAAGATACCCTAGTATTGTTGTTCTTTGACCTCTGGATAATTGCACTATGTGGCGCCGTGTGTTTTTTCTTCTCTTTTAGTATCCTATAAACTGCGGCTGCCTCCTACCCTCAGAATCCCTAACTCCTTCCATGTGTCCCTCCTGAAACCAGTGGTCCTGAACCACTACAGCAAGACTTCTAGTTCCACAGTTGCTCCCAGCGGTCCTTCTGATATATTCGAGGTAAAGGAGATCCTGGACTGCAAAAGGGTAGGAGGAAGGACTTTCTATTTGGTGGACTGGAGAGGGTTTGGTCCTGAGGAGAGGTCCTGGTAGCCAGAAGAGATCCTCAGTGCTCCTGCCCTTATTAAAAAGTTCCTCTCTCGCTCTGGTCCCAAGAAGAGGGGGCATAAGAGGGGGGATACTGTAGCATCCATGGCCGTGGGCCGTCGGGTTTACTCACCTCCCGACGCCCGCAGCCATGGATCCGTGAGCGCTGGCCCCTGTCTCCTTCCTAGGAGACGCCAGCGCTCACTTCCACTCCGTTCTGCTGTGTCCTGTAGGGTGCGCTCGCTTGCTCGTGCACGGCCTTAAAGGGCCAGCGCGTGCACAAAAGTATCGTCATCATCATCAACTGCCATGATTTCCTGGTCTATAAGAAGGCGTAACAGAGGAAAAAGTTGAGATCCAGCGCACGAATATGTTAAAATGGAATCCAGTTCCAATTTTATTGAATGAACAGCATAAAACAGGGAGTCTTATTCCCCAGTGGGTAGGGTGGATGTAGGTAGAAGAAAAAATGAATGCGTAGCCTACGCGTTTCAGACGATAGCCTCGTCCTTAGTCATGGCCATGACTAAGGACGAGGCTATCGTCTGAAACGCGTAGGCTACGCATTCATTTTTTCTTCTACCTACATCCACCCTACCCACTGGGGAATAAGACTCCCTGTTTTATGCTGTTCATTCAATAAAATTGGAACTGGATTCCATTTGAACATATTCGTGCGCTGGATCTCAACTTTTTCCTCTGTTACAATTTCATCAGCGTGTGCCGACACGAGGATCCGTGCGCATCAGGCACCTGCATTTCTTCTGCCTCAAGGTGAGCTGGAGGTTCCCTCCTATTTACTTTCTTCTATAAGAAGGCCCCAGGCCTTCTGATCCTTGCCTGAGCGTTGTTGGTCTATCCCAGTCTGTCTCGCAAATTGTCCCTTAGTGTTTCCCTGTTCCAGTTGTTACCCGTTCCTGTATCCCATATTGTTCTTGTTCCTGTGCCTACCGGCGTTGGAATCGTGTCTACTGCACCTTCTGTCACGTCCAGTGTCTTCTGCCACGTCCAGTGTCGTTTGCCACGTCCAGTGTCTTCTGCCACGTCCAGTGTGGTTTGCCACGTCCAGTGTCTTCTGCCACGTCCAGTGCCTTCTGCCACGTCCAGTATCTTCTGCTACATCGGATACTGCCCGCCACGTCTGGTGCCACCTGCCGCACCACCCTCCATCCGTGCTGAAGCCACAGCCACCGTCTGGACTAGTTCAGGTACCCAAGCATTGATATCTGCCATTGACTTTGGTATAGACTGTGACCTGGTCAGCTGCCTCCCCGCTACGGCGGAGCGGCCTAGTGGGTCCACTTACCCGGTGACTGTGACAGTCTGTATCTCTATATATGTGCCTTTATGTATTTTCATATGTTCCTTTATAGGTCTTGAGTGGGGCCCATATGGCGTTAACAGGGACCTGAGACAAAGGGTGACATTGTCGTTTTAAAAATGTACTGTATATATTCTGGATAGTTCAGTCCAGGCACACTGTGGACTGAAAGGACATTTGAGGGAATAGTAGAAGGAGGACGCTTAGGGCCAGAAGAAGCAGGGACTCTCCTTTCTGTGTACAGAAAGTTTTGTTGAGCGTGTAATGTTGAGACTTGTTGTTTGTGTGAGCAAGTGTGAAGGGAACACTGCCCAGTGGTCTCTGGGATGCCATCAGTGGCCTATGTGAAGTTAGTTTATGTGCAGTAGTAGTACTCTGGTTGAAAGTGGTTTGCCTGGTATGAAAGGATGCATGTATTGGGTTCCAGAATGTTCAAGAACCCTTGCCCTCCAGAGGGATCAGCAGCCTGCAAGCAACAGTGCCACCTGGAGTGGACTGCAACCACCTACTTTGTAAAGTGAACTGTAACCACAATGCTTTTTCTGCCACTGTCTGTACAGTCAAGATTAGTAATGATATATTTTGAACTGTTACGGTTTGCGATCTATTCTTAAAGGTGAAATTCATCTACCCTCGGTACCACCTCTTAGGCTGGATTCACACGAGCATGTTCGGTCCGTAAAGGACGGAACGTATTTGGGGCGCAAGTCCGGGACCGAACACATTGCAAGGAGCCGGGCTCCTAGCATCATAGTTATGTACGAGGCTAGGAGTCCCTGCCTCGCTGCAGGACAACTGTCCCGTACTGTTATCATGTTTTTAGTACGGGACAGTAGTTCCAGGGAGAGGCAGGGACTCCTAGAGTCGTACATAACTATGATGCTAGGAGCCCGACTCCCTGCAGTGTGTTGGGTCCGGACTTGCGGCCGAAATACGTTCCGTCCTTTATGGACCGAACATGCTCGTGTGAATCCAGCCTTAGATGCAATGTAGTAAGTAAAGGTCTGCAAAATAGCTCTCCATTAGAAGAAAGAACACTGACTCTCAAGTGCCACCTATAGCCTTGAAACATGAAACGGTGACAGAGATACCCATCTGCAGACAGGATTGTTTTGCATTTATTGGCTATTAATCAGTCATGTTTCGAGTCTTTATAAAGGGTCAGACATTGACTTACATGGTAGTCACCTAAAGGTGGCACTTGAGAGACAGTTTTCTTCCATTTGAAAGAGAGCTATTTTGAACTTAAGACTCCCTAACGGCTGGATCTACACACGGAGAATCAGTACCTTCCAAAAGGTAAATAAAGGTGAGCATGCAACTCCTGTGAGCTAATGCAAACTAAAAGGAACAGTTATTACAAATACAAATAATACATTTTTTTTCCCCCTGATTTAAACTGTAGGAGTAAATCAGCGCTTCATTTTAAGTGACCTTGTGCTATACATTATGACCAGAAGATGGCAGGCTATCTCAAGTGCTACAATAATTTATCATCCACTGCAAAATCTGCTGCCAAACAAAATATAGAGATGTAAAGTAATGAAACACCTTTCAAATGCATTTCTCAAATGTATACAATTTCCAGAACAATCACTAAAGTATTCATATGCTTTGCAAAATGCCGCCTTGCTTGGACTAAAGCTTCAATTCTACTGCCTTTTCAGTGTTTTGAGAACACAAGGAATACATATAGGCTTTCTAATGCTATTATTCAAAAGTGAAAAATAGAAATAAACATTGCTTATTTTGTTCGTATTTGTAAAATTTAATCTCTGTACCTACATCAGTTGTAATCAGTGGATATTGACTGCAATATAGACACTTACTAGCGGGAAGCTAGGAAAAACAGTGTTAGGGGGGATTCACACGAGCGTGTATTCGGTCCGTGCAGGCCGCGTGGTTTTCACGCGGCACGCATGGACCAATACAAGTCTATGGGGCAGTACAGACAGTCCGTGCTTTTTGCGCAGCGTTTGTCTGCTGCGCAAAAAGCGCGACAGGTTCAATAACTCTGCGTATTTCACGCATCACGCACCCATTGAAGTCAATGGGTGCGTGAAAATCACGCGCACCACACGGAAGCACTTCCGTGGGACGAGCGTGATTCGCGCAACAGCAGTGAAAAGGATGAATGAAAACCGAAAAGCACCACGTGCTTTTCTGTTTCCGAACATCCAAACGGAGTGTCTTTGCGATGAGCGAAGCCGGACAAGCGTACCGAACTTCACCGGGTTCGGCCAAACTCGTTTTGGCCGATCCCGGCAAAAAAATTATCGGTACGCGACGTCAGGAGATAGTCACTGTCCATGGTGCTGAAAGAGTTAAACTGTTTCAGCACCATGGACAGTGACTTGCGATCCCAAAATACATTAACCTGTAAAAAAAAACGAAGTTCTAACTTACCGATCACTCCTGTCTCCTTCCTGCAGTCCGACCTCCCGGGATGACACTTCAGTTCAAGTGACAGCTCCAGCCAATCACAGGCCAAGCACAGGCTGCAGCCAATCACAGGCTGCAGCGGTCACTTGGACTGCTGCGTCATCCAGGGAGGTGGGGCCCGATGTCAAGAGAGGCGCGTCACCAAGGACGCGTCACCAAGGACGCGTCACCAAGGCAACGGCCGGGAAGTTCTCGGTAAGTAGGAACTTTATCTTTTTTTTTTACAGGTTTTTCGCTGTTGTGTTCGGCATTCACTGTCGAGGGTGCTGAAAGATTTAGCTCTTTCAGCACCTTGGACAGTGACGGGCGTTGACAAGCCTCATCTCTATGATGCCGGCTGCGCGAAAATCACGCAGCCGCGCATCAGACACGCATGACACACGCAGCTGTCAAATGGTTTTTGCGCTCGCAAAACGCTGCGTTGTTTGCGCGCGCAAAAACGCAACGTTCGTGTGAATCTGGCCTAAAAATGAAGGAATAGACAACTGGAATACCAGCACGCTACAGAAGGGGAAAGAAGACATAATAACGATAGGAATATATTAAAAAGGTCCTTATATATTATATCCTAAAGCTGGCAATAGACCTCTTGCCTTCCATGGCCAGCTTTAGCATTTAGGCAAAGTTATTCCAAAGTGGCAGTATACTTTAAAAGTGATCTTTCTAAAATAGTGTAGGTGTAGGGCGGTATGGGGAACAATATATGATACAAAAGGTTTCCATTACCTATGCATATTTACCAACATTTGAATCCAAAATTGGGGGACATTTTAAGCCTTATGTTTTTTTACCCCTTTCTAATAAAAATGAGCATAAATCCAGCCACATTTTCTGATTCAGTTTGCGGGACTGTCCTGCAAAAATTGTGACTGTTGGCAGGTAACCCTATGTACGTAATACAGTCTTGTAGGATTGCCAGGTCGAGATGAGTCTTAAATCTATTTGATATGTCCAGCTTTTTATCAATGACATAACAAGTAAAAGCTTTACTAGCCTGGTCATTGGCTAAAAATGGTCATGCATGTCAAATAGAATTAGAAGCAGATTTTTGTATTATCATTTTGTGAATATAGCTTTTTTTTAAATTTTATATTTTTCATATATACGGATGTAGCCATCTTTAACTTGACTGATAACTTGCTACAGCGTGATATCACACAACAAAAGCCATTGAAAATTTCAAGATAAAGGAGCTTGCCATTGTGTATTTAATTTGTTAAAAGTCAAGATAAAGATGACTACATCTGTAGTTTGTGCTTTTCTTTTTAGAATTATTAAGCTAAGGCTCTGTTTACACTTGAGTAGGGGGTTTCAGCTTATACCGGAAATCACAGCACATAGCCGTGTCCATCATACAACACCAGTGTCCGACAGTCCGCAGTGACTTACAATGGGGTCTGTCAGGTTCTGTTGTTGTTTCCATTGTTTTTACAGGAAAAATAGCACTGCATACAGCACTATTCTTCCCATCAAATCTTCAAGGTCTGCCGACAAAGACTCAGAGCAAAGCTTCTGACAGCAGTGTGAACATAGCCTTATAGTATTTGAAAAAAGTTTTTCTGGCAATCAAAATTAGGAAAGACAGTTTAAACCCACGACATATGTATGCTATGCCACGTGTATATATGGACCAAGACCGGTTGCAATAAATTTATGGCAGTTGGCCTTTAAGTGGTTTAATAAACTGCGCAAGCAAAACACAAATAGGAGAAAGCCTTTACCTCTATTGTAAGGGTATGTTCACACACACACACTAATTACGGACGTAATTCTGGCGTTTTTGCCCCGAATTACGTCCGAAAAATGCGGCTTGAAAGCGTTGACAAACATCTGCCCATTGAAAGCAATGGGCTGACGTTTGTCTGTTCACACGAGGCGTATATTTACGCGCCGCTGTCAAATGACGGCGCGTAAATAGACGCACGCGTCAAAGAAGTGACCTGTCACTTCTTGTGGCGTAATTGGAGCCGTTATTCATTGACTCCAATGAAAAGCAGCGCCAATTACGTCCGTAATGGACGCGGTGTTCAAGCGCCTGCACATGCCGTTACGGCTGAAATTACGGGGATGTTTTCTCCTGAAAACATCCCCGTAATTTCAGCCGTTACGGACGCTGTCGTGTGAACATACCCTAATTGTGCGGAATGAAAATCATTACCACAGTTCCTTACAGTAATGGGAATTTTTTTTATTTATCAGGGCCTACATAACAATTGTGTAGCCCTCACCAACTTCTATATACAAATAACCTCTATTGACAACAACAAAAAACACAGCAGATTTCATTGTGTAGTAATTTATTCTAAAAAGTAAATCAACATTCACCAGGTGGGGAAAAAAGTACGCCCATCGGACTTTTACAATCATTAATATAGTGACAAGCAGTCAGGTGTTACTAATCAAGTGCAATATAATTAATATTAATTAATCATCAAGAAGTGGGACTATCTCTATAGAGGAACTTTGGCAGTTTATGTATATGATATATATCCTGTAGCTGACATATGTATAGTGATAGAGGTTTTATACCTGTAATGGGGACTGCCTTTTATGGGAGGAGATGGATAATCACAGTATTGTGCAACATGTAGAAATGAAAAATGGTTGGCACTGCCTTAGCTTGCAATGTCACAGACTCTGTGCTTCAGCTCGCTGGGACCTGTGGTGCGACAGCCTTTGTCTGGCGGTGCTCAGTGCGTGTTCAAGTTAGTTTCAGCAAATGACAACATGTAGAAAAGAGGACAGCACGGCACTCACCATTTGCAAAAGGTTTCTCTTTATTCCAAGATTGAGGCAGGAAACACTGGATACAGTACCGCAATGGGTAACAGGGAGGCTCCTCCCTACCACAGCCTGCCACACTTTAGTACAACTTGTGGGGTTGCACCAGCCACTTTGAGGTTACAACTCTACTATATCCACGGAATAACCAAGCAACCACTGGTGTGAACGTGCAACATACATGACACACAACAAGAGTGTTTCAGAGTACGGTCCCAGACAACTAAGTGGTATACGCAGTAATACAGGGGGTAAAGGGGTATTTCCATCTTAGACATTTATGGCATATCCACAGGATATGCCATAAATGTCTGGTACATGAGGGTCCGGTCTCTGGGACCCGCACCTATATTGAGCACGGGAATCCCTTGACCCTCGTCTCGTCTGGTGTGGCGGACGTTGGCCGCAGATTCCTGGCGGGAATTAGTGGAGAGAGGGTTGTGCATGTGCATGGCTCCCTCCACTCTGTTCAATGGGAGTTATGGAAAAAGCCGAGCAAACTCTGCTCAGCTGTTTCCGTAACTCCCATACAACAGATTGAAGAGGGCTCTCGACACTCTCTTCACTAGTCCCTGCCTAGAATCTGCAGCCAGTGACTGTCGCACCAGGCAGAACAGGAGTCGTGTGACCCCCGTTCTCAATATAGGTGTGGATCCCAGAGCTGGGAACCTCATCTATCAGACATTTGTGACATATCCTGTGGATATGTCATAAATGTCCCTAAAAAAAATACCCCTTAGGGCTGGGTTCACACAGAGTTTTTGCAGTGCTCTGCCTGAACGCCGTTTTTCACAGCGCTTTTCGCCCGCGGCCCTTGAGCGCCGATGGGCAAAAATGCAGCGAAATACCCTTTCTCTGCCTCCCATTGATGTCAATGGGAGGTCAGAGACGTAAATGCCCGAAGATAGGCCATGTCGTTTCTTCTTCCTTCCCGCGAGCTGTTTTTTTTCTGCTGGCGGGGAAAATCGCCTCCGCCTCCCATTGAAATCAATGGGAGGCATTTTCGGCCGTTTTTTGGCGCCATTTCCTCGTCAAAAAACTTGTCAAAAAACGCTGTGTGAACTGACCCTTATAGATCGCTGAAGTGGAATTATAACAACAATAAACAGGAAATACAACGACAGAAATGAACAATTACTTTGCTTGCAGATTATAGCAGCACACTTGAACTTCTCTAGTTGCAAGAAAAGAGATTAGCTACTTCCACTTGTTTAGATTCTAAACGCTTAGGGTATGTGCACACGATAACTGCATTTACGTCTGAAATTACGGAGCTGTTTTCAGGAGAAAACAGCTCCTGAATTTCAGACGTAATTGCTCGTACTCGCGTTTTGCGGGGCGTCCATTACGAACTTAATTTGGAGCTGTTCTTCATTGGATTCAATGAAAAATGGCTCCAATTACGTCCCAAGAAGTGTCCTGCACTTCTTTGACGAGGCTGTTATTTTACGCGCCGTCTTTTGACAGCAACGCGTAAAATTACAGGTCGTCGGCACAGTACATCGGCAAACCCATTGAAATGAATGGGCAGATGTTTGCAGACGTATTGGAGCCGTGTTTTCAGGCGTAATTCGAGACGTAAAACGCCTCCATTACGCCTGAAAATAGGTCGTGTGAACCCAGCCTTATTGTTAGGGGTGGGATTCAAATTTTTCACAACAAGTTCTCTGTTTTGCCGACAAAGACATGAGTGCCCGGTTGGGGGGGGGTAGCTGTGTTTTGCGATGTATTGCGCCATGGAATTTGAGTCTAATAAATAAATAAAGCAATTACAATATTCCAAATTCACCCTATATTAACCCCTTCCCTCTTTAGCCACTTTTGACCTTCCTGACAGAGCCTCATTTTTCAAATCTGACATGTGTCACTTTATGTGGTAATAACTTCGGAATGCTTTCACCTATCCAAGCGATTCTGAGATTGTTTTCTCGTGACACATTGGACTTTATGTTACTGGCAAAATTTGCTCGATATGTTCAGTATTTAATTGTGAAAAACACCAAAATTTAGCGAAAAATTGCAAAAATTAGCATTTTTCTCAATTTAAATGTATCTGCTTGTAAGACAGGCAGTTATAATACACAAAATTGTTGCTAATTAACATCCCCCATATGTCTACTTTAGATTGGCATCGTTTTTTGAACATCCTTTTATTTTTCTATGACCTCACAAGGCTTAGAACTTTAGCAGCAATTTCTCACATTTTCAAGAAAATTTCAAAAGGCTATTTTTACAGGGGCCAGTTCAGTTGTGAAGTGGTTTTGAGGGCCTTATATATTAGAAACCCCAAAAAAGTCACCCCATTTTAAAAACTTCACCCCTCAAAGTATTCAAAACAGCATTTAGAAAATGTCTTAACCCTTTAAACATTTCACAGGAATTAAAGCAAAGTAGAGGTGAAATTTACAAATTTCATATTTTTCTGCAGAAATACATTTTTAATACAATTTTTTTTATAACACAGAAGGTTTTACCAGAGAAATGCAACTCAATATTTGTTGCCCAGTTTTTGCAGTTTTAGGAAATATCCCACATGTGGCCGTAGCGTGCTACTGGACTGAAACACCGGCCTCAGAAGCAAAGGAGCACCTAGTGGATTTTGGGGCCTTATTTTTGTTAGAATATATTTTAGGCACCATGTCAGGTTTGAAGGGCTCTTGCGGTGCCAAAACAGTCAAAATCCCCCAAAAGTGACCCCATCTGGGAAACTAGACACCTCAAGGAAATTATCTAGGGGTGTAGTGAGCATTTTCACCGCACAGGTTTTTTACAGAAATTATTGGAAGTAGGCCGTGAAAATTAAAATCAACATTTCTTCAAAGAAAATGTAGGTTTAGCGATTTTTTTTCTCATTTCCACAAGGACTAAAGGAGAAAAAGCACCGCAAAATTTGTAAAGCAATTTCTCCCGAGTAAAACAATACCTCACATGTGGTAATAAACGGTTGTTTGGAGACACGGCGTGGCTGAGAAGGGAAAGAGCGCCATTTGGCTTTTGGAGTTCACATTTAGCAGGAATGGTTTGCGGAGGCCATGTCACATTTACAAAGCCCCTGAGGGGACAAAACAGTGAAAACCCCAAACAAGTGACCCCATTTTGGAAACTATACCCCTTGAGGAAATTATCTAGGGGTATAGTGAGCATTTTGACCCCACAGGTTTTTTGCAGAAATTTTTGCAAGTAGGCTGTGAAAATGAAAATCTACATTTTTTCAAATAAAATGTAGGTTTAGCTAATTTTTTTTCATTTCCACAAGGACTAAAGGAGAAAAATCACCATAAAATTTGTAAAGAAATTTCTCCCGAGTAAAACAGTACCCCACATGTGGTAATAAACGGCTGTTTGGACACACGGCGAGGCTGAGAAGGGAAAGAGCGCCATTTGGCTTTTGGAACTCAAATTTAGCAGGAATGGTTTGCGGAGGCCATGTTACATTTACAAAGCCCCTGAGGGGACAAAACAGTGGAAACCCCCCACAAGTGACCCCATTTTGGAAACAACACCCATTGAGGAAATTATCTAGGGGTATAGTGAGCGATTTGACACCACAGTTTTTTTGCAGAAATTATTGGAAGTAGGCCCTGAAAATAATAATCTACATTTTTTCAAAGAAAATGTAGGTTTAGCTAATTTTTTCTCATTTCCAGAAGGACTAAAGGAGAAAAAGCACCACAAAATTTGTAAAGCAATTTCTCCCGAGTAAAACAATACCCCACATGTGGTAATAAACGGCTGTTTGGACACACGGCAGGGCTTAGAAGGGAAAGAGCACTATTTGACTTTTTGAGATCACATTTAGCAGGAATGATTTGCGGAGGCCAGGTCACATTTGCAAAGCCCCTGAGGGGACAAAACAATGAAAACGCCCAAAAAGGGACTCCATTTAGGAAACTACACCTCTTGAAGAATGCATCTAGGGGTGTAGTGAGCATTTTGACCCCACAGATGTTTCATAGAATTTATTAGAATTAGGCAGTGAAAATAAAAACAGTCCTTTTTCTTCAATAAGACGTAGCTTTAGCGCAAATTTTTTCATTTTCTCAACAAATAAAGGAAAAAAAGAACCCAACATTTGTAAAGCTATTTCTCCCGAGTACGGCAATACCCCATATGTGGTCATAAACTGCTGTTTGGGCAAACGGCAGGGCTCAGAAGGGAAGGACCGCCATTTGGAGTGCAGATGTTGCTGGATTGGTTTCTGGGCACCTGTGGGCCCAAAACAGTGGAAACCCCCCAGAAGTGACCCCATTTTGTAAACTACACCCCTCAATGCATTTACCAAGGGGTGTAGTAAGCATTTTAACCCTGCAGGTGTTTTGTAGAAATTAGTGTGCGCTCAATGTTGCAGAGTGAAAATGGGATTTTTTTCCATAGATATGCCAATATGTGGTGCCCGGCTTGTGCCACCATAACAAGACAGCTCTCTAATTATTATGCGGTGTTTCCCGGTTTTAGAAACACCCTACATGTGGCCCTAATCTTTTGTCTGGACATATGACAGGGCTCAGAAGTGAAGAGTACCATGCGGAGTGGAGGCCTAATTTGGCGATTTACAAAGTATTGGTTCACAACTGCAGAGGCTCAGATGTGAAATAATAAAAAGAAACCCCTGATAAGTGACCCCATTATGGAACTGCACCCCTCAAGGCATTTATTAAGGGGTGTAGTGAGCATTTTCACCCCACAGGTCTTTTCCATAAATGAATGCGCTGCGGATGGTGCAAATTAAAAATTTATATTTTTCCCTAGATATGCCATTCAGTGGCAAATATGTCATGCCCAGCTTATGACGCTGGAGACACACACCACAAAAATTGTTAAAAGGGTTCTCACGGGTATGACGGTGCCATATATGTTGAAGGAAACTGCTGTTTGGGCACGCTGTAGGGTTCAGGGCCGAGGGAGCACCATTTGGCTTTTGGAGAGCGGATTTTGCTTGGTACTATATTTGTTTGAGTATTGCTGGTGTTTTATAATGTGAGGGTACATGTAAGCGGGGCGGAGTATATAAGGGGCATAGTCAGGTGGTATAAAAAAATAAAAATAATCCATAGATGTGTGTTACGCTGTGAAGCAATCCTTTCTGCACAGGCCGGTGTCGCACTGATAAATGGTGTCATTTCTTATCCCCCTTTTGGTCCACACTCCGCGCCTTTGTAGTTTGGGGAATTTTGCTGGGAAAGTATTATCCTGGTATAATACGGGCACCGTCGCTTCCATCGGATATGATTGGGCCCTCCCTTCCTGGTTCCCTAATTTTAGGTCCTTGATAAATCGCCTCTTGAAACAGAAGAAATGTTCTCCTCGGGCACAACTGCATATTTTTTTATTTCCTGACTTATTGGAGCCATAACTAATTTTATTTTTCATAGACGTAGCGGTATGAGGGCTGGTTTGTTGCGGGACGAGCTGTAGTTATTATTGGTACCATTTTGGGGTACATGTGACTTTTTGATCACCTTTTATCCTATTTTTTGGGATGCCAGGTAAACCAAAAAACGCAATTCTGGCACAGCTTTTTTTGTTTTTTTTTTATACAGAGTTCACCACGCATTATAAACTACATGTTACCTTTATTCTGCGGGTCAGTACGATTCCGGCGATACCTCATTTATAGAACTTTTTTATGTTTTACAACTTTTTGCACAATAAAATTACTTTTGTAAAAAGAATGTATTTTTTCTGTCGCCAAGTTGTGAGAACCATAACGTTTTAATTTTTTTGTCGACGGAGTTGTATGAGGGCTTGTTTTTTGCGGGACGAGCTATAGTTTTTATAGGTACCATTTTTGGATACGTGCGACTTTTTGATCACTTTTTATTGTAATATTTGTAGGGCAAAGTGACTAAAAAACAGAAACTCTGGTAACGTTTTTTACGGGTTTTTTTTACGCTGTTCACCGCGTGCAATAAATAATATAATATTTTGATACCTCCGGTCGTTACGGTCGTGGCGATACCAAATACATATGGTTTATTATTATTTTTCAATAATAAAGGACTTGATAAGAGTAAAAGGGGGATTGTGTGTTATTTGATTACTTGAAACTTTTATTGTTTTCAAACTTTTATTTTTTGCACTTTTTTTTACACTTTTTTATACTTTTTTTACACTTTTTCTCAAGTCCCACTAGGGGACTTGAAGGTCCAACGGTCAGATTTTTTTTTTTCTAATACATTGCACTACCTATGTAGTGCAATGTATTAGATCTGTCAGTCATTCACTGACAGCAAGCCGTTTAGGCTTCGCCTCCCGGCGGGGCCTAAATCGGCTTCCGTAATGGCAGAGCAGGAGACCATTGTGTCTCCTGTTGCCATAACAGCAGTCGCCAGTCCCGATTGCCTGTCAGGGCTGGCGATCTGCTTGTAACCGCTACGATGCAGCAATCGCTTTCGATTGCTGCATCGAAGGGGTTAATGGCAGGGATCGGAGCTAGCTCCGGTTCCTGCCGTTACAGGTGGATGTCAGCTGTACAGTACAGCTGACTTCCACCGCTGATGACGCCGGATCAGCTCCTGACCCGGCGCCATCTTGCCGGCAGCTACGGAAGCCGATCAGGCTCCGCCGCCGGGCGGATCTTGACCGGCTTCGGTGCTAGGCAGACCGGGAGGCCAGTATTAGGCCTCCGGTTGCCATTGCAGGCACCGGAACCCCGGCAATTTCATTACTGGGGTTCCGATGAGCTGCAAACACCTTAAGTGCAGCGATCGCGTTTGAGCGCTGCACTTAAGGGGTTAATGGCGGGGATCGAAGCTAATTTCGGTCCCCGCCGTTACAGTCGGATGTCAGCTGTAAGATACAGCTGAGATCCGGTGATGATGGGACCGGCTCAGCTTCTGAGCCGGTGCCAAACGTTTGACGTACATGTACGGCAAGATGCGGGAAGTCAGTACTTTCCATGACGTACATGTACGTCAAATGTCGGGAAGGGGTTAAAGAGGACTCTAAATAAAGATACTCCCTGTCAAGAATTTTTAACTGGATTGACACTCTATGTATATTATTACATAAGCATACATACCTACCTAACCACACTCCTTATAGTAAACTCACCCATTATATATAGAACTATATGTGCACATTCAATATCCTAAGCGTCCTCAGCCCATTTAGTTAGGTTGTGCACTGTGAGAAGGGTGGAGGACAGTGCAGCATGCGCAGTACGTCTAAAAAATCTCCCAGCTAATGCACAGATACGGTGCCAGAATCAAGCTCAGTACATATATGCTGCACTAGAACTAAGATCAGTAGATATTGTGACATCTTGGGGACCACTTAGCTCACAGGATCGCCATCTCCAGGGTGAGATGGTTGGCACACATATAAAGTTCACTCCACTTCATTGAATAAAAGTTTAAAGCAAGCAGTGTTACAACAAAAAACATACAAAATAAACTCTAGGCCGTCCAGCCTCTAACTAACACATTCAGTGTCCCTCCCCACGAGACACTGACACTTGTACCGAGCACCTCAAAACATAGGCAGCTTTACCTTACACGTTGGTGACTCTCACAGGCTAGCGTGCCTGTCTTCCCCAGACTGAGAGCGCTGTGTGAACTGCACACACCTCAATTAAAGAGCCGGCTCAGGTGAAGCCTAACTAGGCTCATCCGACAGCCCAAGACATGGACTGTCTGTATGGAGTGGAAGCCCACTCTTCTCCTTCACACTCCAGCAAACCAGGCCTTATTCCAGGTTTTACGCCCAAGCAACAGCAGAGAAAACCCTCGCTGCTGTACATGTTCACTGGTTGCTTAAAACCTGACAGTTTCTGCACTGTCCAGTAGCTGCACTGCTACAATATATACAGCACTGGAACCAAGCTCAGTATATATACAGCACCAGAACAAAGCTCAATACATAAATAAAGCACCATAACCAACCTCAGTATATAAATACAGCACCAGAATCAAGCTCAGTACATAAATACAGCACCAGAACAAAGCTCAGTACATAAATATAGCTTCAGAACCGAGCTCTGTCCATAAATACACCAGAACCAAGCTAAGTAAATAAATACTGGACAAGAACCAAGCTTAGTACATAAATACAGCACCAGAACAAATATCGGTGCATAAATACAGCACCAGTACAAAGGTAAGTACATATATAAAGCACCAGAACCAAGCTCATACATATATACAGCACCAGTGCCAAGCTCAGTATATAACTACAACACCAGAACCAAGCTCAGTACATATATACAACACCACAACAAAGCTTAGTACATAAATACAGCACCAGAGCCAAGCTCGGTACATATATATAGCACCAGCACAAATACAGCTCAGTACAGAGATCATTTGCAGATTTAGTTTAACAACTACCATATATGTTTTTATGGCATAAAACTACAGCTCCCAGTATGGCCTGAACAATGACAAGGATATTCTGGATGTTGCTGTTTCAATGCTGCCACTCAACATCTCGCTGCAAATCATGCAGTGACTACAGTACTGATCAGTGAGAGGGAGAATAAACATTTACATTTAGTGACTCGCATGTGCGTCTTATCAGATTCTAGTCATTATTTTTCTCTTTTCTTCTCCATTCGGTTCAGACCTCCATGATGTTGTCTCCAAGGACACGACTACAGAGTTTGCCACTCAGATGTCTTTGGCTCCTCCCTTTTCCAAAATATCCGCACCTATAAATGAAGATAAAATTCTCAATGTGCCACAATCTATGCCCCTGAATATAATAGCACCATTCACTGTGCCCCTAAAAGTAATAGTACCATACACTGTGCCCATGAATAAAATTGTGTCAAGCACTGTAAAGTAAAGAACCACGCACACACAATGACCCCTGTCGATATAGTGCCATTCAAAATGCCGTCTGTAGATAGCGCAACTCACAGAGCCCCCTGTAGATAGTGCCATTCACAATGCCTGCTATACATAGTACCTCATATAGAGCCACCTGTAGATAGTGCCACTCACAATGCCCCCTGTAGATCGTGCCCCTCATAGAGCCCCTTGCAGATAGTTCCCCTCATAGACCTCCCTGTAGATAGTACCAGGCATATAGCCTCTTGTAGATAGTTCCTCCATAGAGCCGCCTATAGATAGTGCCCAATAGAGCCTCCTGTAAATAGTGCCCCCATAGGGTCCCCTGTAGATGGGGCCCCCTGTAGATAGTGCCCCCCATAGATTCTGCTGTAGATAGTGCCCCCAAGAGAGTTCCCTGTAGATAGTGCCCCCAGAGAGTCCCCTGTAGCTAATGCCCCTCAGAGAGTCCCCTGTAGATAGTGCCCCCTGTAGATAGTGCCCACAGAAGATAGTGCCGCCAACACTGCGAGCTGGAGAAAAAAAAGCATTACATGCTCACCTGTCCCCGTTTCAGTGCCAACACATATAGTGATACAGGCCTGACCAGACCTCATCCAGCGGAAAGACGTATGCGGAGTGATGACGTCATCGCTCTGAGTGCATCATTGCTAAAGCGCCGAATGGCGAGTCAGGGAATTGATAATACCTCGCCAGGTACTGCTAAACTAATCAATTGTACAGTCCTGGCCAAAAGTTTTGAGACTGACACAAATCTTGGTTTTCACAAAGTTCGCTGCCATTTTTATATATCAAATTGCATTAACTCTAGATTGTTATGAAGAGTGATAAAAAAAAACCATTTACAATGCATTTTATCCCTGCCACAAAATTACCGGCTAACATAATTTCAGTGATCTTCTCGTTAGCTCAGGAGAACGTGTTAACGAGGACAAGGCAGCTGATATCACTCTGTCATGCTGATTGAATTATAAGAGAAGACTGATTTCTTTAAAAGGGGGATGGTGCTTGAGATCAGAGTTTTCTTCTGTTAACCATGGTTACCTCCAAGGAATCACGTGCAGTCATCATTGCTTTGCATCAAAAGGGCTTTAAAGACAAGGACATTGCTGCTTGTAAGATTGCCCCTAAATCAACCATTTATCAGATCATCAAGAACTTCAAGGAGAGAGGTTCAATTGCTGCGAAGAAGGTTTCAGGGCGCCAAAGAAAGTCCAGCAAATGCCAGCACTGTCACCTACAGAGGAATCAGCTACAGTTCAACACCAGTGCAGAGCTAGTTCAGGAATAGCAGCAGGGAGGTGTCAGTGCATCTGAATGCACAGTGAGGCAAATGGGTTTGGAGGCTGGCCTGGTGTCATAAAGGGCAGCAAAGAAGCCACTTTACCCAAGAAAAACATCAAGGACAGACTGACATTCTGCAGGAAGTACAGGGATTGTACTGCAGAGGACTAGGGGTAAAGTTATTTTCTCTGAAGCCCCCTTCAGACTGTTTTGGACATCTGGAAGAATGATTGTCCAGAGAAGAAAAGGTGAGCACTACCATGAGTCTTGCGTCATTCCAACAGTAAAGCATCCTGAGACCATTCATGTGTGGGGTTGCTTTTCATCCAAGGGAGTGGGCTCACTCACAATTTTGCCTAAGATCACTTCCATGAATAAAGAATCTAAACATCCTCCAAGAACAACTTCTCACAACGATCCAGGAGCATTTTTGTGATGAACAATGCTTTTTCCAGCATGATGGGGAACCGTGTCATAAGGCAATAGTGATAACTAAGGGGCTCAGTGAACAGAACATTGAACTTTTGGGTTCATGGCCAGGAAACTCTCCAGATCTCAATCCCATTGAGAACCTGTGGTCAATCCTCAAAAAGCGGGTGGACAAACAAAAATACAGTAATTGTGATAAACTCCAAGCACTGATTAGGCAAGAATGGGTTGCCATCAGTCATGATTTGGCCCAGAAGCTGATATCCAGCATGCCAGGGTGAATTGCAGATGTCTTGAAAAAGAAGGGTCAACACTGTAAATATTGAGTCTTTACATAAACTTGATGTATTTGTCAATAAAAGTTTAAAAACGTATGAAATGCTTATAATTGTACTAAAAACTCTGAAGCAGCAAACTTTGTGAAAATCAACATTTTTTTCAATCCCAAAACTTTTGGCCAGGACTGTGTACGCGTCTTAAGGAAGCAGATACAATTGAGGTAACCGGTTCTGGGTCCCACTTCACCTCGATTCTCTGCTGTAATTTTAACAACTGGTTTGTTAGAACCAGGGCGAACCTGCCAGATTCCATCCCTGCTTCTATGGGCCTTGCTAAAAAGATCAGGGTATGAGTCCCAAGACATATGTTTCCCTTCCCAAATATATCGAAGACAGTATAGCTTTAAAACAAGTGTTACATAAGTTTAGATACACCACCGCAGATAGTATACTCTCTCTGGATATTATTAAAGTGAAAATTGAACACATAGATGAATCAGCCCTGCCCTCAAATAATTTGCCTCGTCATAAGCACTTATGTATACATAATAGCATATCTTTGAATAATACAGTCATGCACTTACCAAATAATACCACTATACAAGGACCAAATAATATCTACACACCAAGACCACATATAACTACCACAAAGACCAATATAACCAATAATATCACCATACAGGGGTCACATGCCAGTTCTACACTCGTGCTCTGCAGACTATAGTCATGCTGTCAATACAGTACAATTAAATCCAGTGACCCATAAGTGACATCTTCTCTGATTGGAGTTGTTCACTTTATCACCCCCCCCCCCCCCCAGTCTGCTATTATGACTTCTCCCGGGCAAGACTCATTAGTGTCCCTATATTAACAATGCCCTTCTTTGTGTACCACTCAGTAATAGTGTCCCCACGTAGTAATGGTACCCCCTGTGTACCCCTCACAGATTAATAATGTCCCGTGTGTGCTTCCCACACAGTAATCTTGCCCCCCCCTGACACACACACACAGTAATCGTGCCCCTTAGTTCATGCACACAGTAATTGTGCCCACACAAACAGTAAAAGTGTCCACACACAGTGATTGTGCACCCCAATTAGCAATGGTGCCCCTTGTAAACAATGCCAGTCTTCATAAATCTTATCCTATGTTACTATGTTAAAATATGTAAAGTAGAACATTGAAATAAGCACAAAAGAAGACAGTTATTGTCATGTAGGGTTTGTGGACCCACTGGACCGCACCGCCTTGGCTGTATGGCAGATGGCCAACAGGGCGCAGGTCAGAGTCTACAGTTCATATAGGGTACCTGTGGCAGCTCGGACTGTAGCAAGGCAGGCTTGGCAGGAACTACGCAGCAGGTAGACGTCAGGCGAGGAGAAGCAGGACAGGCGTGGTATACAGCACAGCTACAGCTCAGCACGGCACTAGAACAGGATACAGGCTACAGGAACTGGGAAAACTGGGAGCAGGAAACACTAGGGGACCATTTGCAAGATAGACTTGGAATACGACAACAACGCTCAGGCATGGGAGGATGGGGCTAGGACCTTCTTATAGCCCAGGGTGCTCTGGGAGCAATTAGCTCAATCTCCAACGTGCATGCGCTCCGGCTTCCTAAGTCTGGACTGAGCACGTGAGTGCACCCTGGTGGTCATTGTGGAGCAGGACGGCCGTATGTGCAGACATCTCTTGGGAGAAGGGCGTCGACTGGATGGAAGGAGTTCGTGTTCAGCGACGTTACAGTATCCCCCCTCTTATGCCCCCTCCTCTTGAGACCAGAACGAGAGAGAAACCTCTTAATGAGGGTAGGAGCATTGAGATTCTCTTCTGGCTCCCAGGACCTCTCTTCTGAACCAAACCCCCTCCAATCCAACAAATAAAAAGTATTTTTTCTCATTCTCTTCATGTCTAAGATCTCTTTAACCTCGAAGGTGTCTGAAGGGCCGCTGGAGGCAACCACAGGGCTTGGAGTCTTGGTAAAGCGGTTCAGAACCACTGGTTTCAGGAGAGAAACATGGAAGGAGTTGGGGATCTTGAGGGTAGGAGGCAGCCGAAGCTTTTAGGCGACAGGGTTGATCTGTTGCAGGATCTCGAAGGGACCGAGGAACCTGGTAGCAAATTTGTACGACGGCACCCTCAGTCGAATATTCCTGGAGATCAGCCAGACCTTCATGCCAGGAAGAAACTGAGGAGGTTCTTTTCTCCTTGTGTTCTCCTTGTGTCCGCCTTCCACTTCATGCGGTCGACCGCCAGCAGGATGGAGGATCGAGTCTGCTGCCAGATCTGCAGAAAGTCCCCAAAAGCCGTGTCAGCAGCTGGCACCTCGGACGTAATAGGAACCGGGAGAGGAATTTGTGGGTGCTGGCCATAGACAATAAGGAACGGTGTCTTCTGTGTGGACTCGCTGGTATGATTGTTGTAAGAGAACTCAGCCCACGGAAGCAACTGCACCCAGTCATGATGCTGCTTGGAGATGAAGTGGTGTAGGTAGATCTGATTGATGCTTTCGACCTGACCATTGGACTGAGGATGGTAGGCCGAGGAAAAGTCCAACTTTATACCTAGGAGTCTGCAGAGGGCTTTCCAGAACTTTGAGGTGAACTGAACCCCCTATCAGACACAATATGCTGCGGCAAGCCGTGCAGGCGGAAGATGTGTTGGATGAACAGCTTGGCCAGCAGAGAAGCAGACCGGTCAGAGGAACGAAGCGGGCCATCTTTGAAAATCGATGCACCACCACCCAGACAGTACTGCATCCAGCAGAGAGAAGCAGGTTCATAATAGAGTCCATAGCTATATGCTGCCAGGGGGCATTGGGCACAGGCGATGGCTGGAGCAGACCAGCAGGTCTGGAGTGAGCGACCTTGTTAGCTGCACAGGAATAAACAAAGTCCATAATGTCCTTGGGCAGCGTGGGCCACCAGAAATGATGAGCAATAAGATCCCGAGTCTTCCGGGTCCCCGTGTGACCTGCCAGTCTAGGGGAGTGTCTCCAGCGGAGGATACTTCCACAGTCAGCCAGGCGCACAAAGGTCCCCCCTGGAGGAATGTCCCCAACTTGCAGGGGATTGGCAGAGACAATGCAAGACGGATCAATGATGTTCTGTGGAATCTCATGGTGTCTTCTGTCTCTAAAGACCTGGACAAGGCATCGGCCCTCACATTCTTGTCGGCCGGGCGATAATGGAGCTCAAACTGGAACCTGGTAAAGAACACTGACCACCTGGCCTGACGAGGGTTCAGCCATTGGGCCATCTGAAGATAAGTGAAGTTATGGTCTGTAAAAATCAGGATGGGATGAGCTGCGCCCTCTAGCAGATGTCTCCACTTCTCCAGACCCAGTTTGATGGCCAGTAACTCCTGATCCCAATCGAGTAGTTGTGTTCTGCGGAAGAGAAGAGCTTAGAAAAATATCTACATACCATTGACTTGCCCTTGGAGCCTCTCTGGAACAGGAGTGCACCAGCACCGACAGAGGATGCGTCCACCTCCAACTAGAACTGTAGAGAGACATCTGGATGATGGAGGGTAGAGGCTGACATGAAGGCACTCTTCAGGCTATTGCCTGCCTCAGGAGTCCACACCTTGGCATTCATGCCCTTCTTAGTGAGGTTAGAGATAGGAGAAGTCAGTGAGGAGAAGTTTGGAATAAACGGTCTGTAAAAATTGGCGAATCCCAGAAAGCGCTGTATTGCCCTCAAGCCTTGGGGGCGTGGCCATTCCAGGACAGACATTACCTTTTCAGGATCCATCTTGAGACCTCGATTCGAGACGATATAGCCCAGGAAGGGTAGAGCATCTTTTTCAAACACGCACTTTTCCAACTTAGCTTACAGACGATTCTCCCTTAACCGCTGCAAAACTTGACGGACATGTCTCTGATGCGTCATAGGATCTGGAGAAAAAATCAAGATATCATCAAGGTAGAATACTACACAAACATAGAGGAGGTCACTGAAAATGTCATTAACAAACTCCAGGAAGACCGCGGGAGCATTACACAGGTCGAAGGGCATTACTAGATATTCATAGTGTCCATCACGGGTGTTAAATGCAGTCTTCCATTCATCACCCTGGCGAATCCGGACTAGGTTGTAAGCCCCACGCAGGTCTAGTTTGGAAAAAATCTTGCCACCACGTATACGATCAAAGAATTCAGAGATCAGTGGCAACGGAAATTTATTCTTCACCGTGATCTGGTTGAGACCTCGGTAGTCGATACAAGGACGAAGAGAACCATCCTTCTTTTTGACAAAGAAGAACGCGGCTCCTGCCGGGAGGAAGACTTCCGTATGAAGCCCCTCTCTTTCACATAGGCGGATATGGACAGAGTCTCTGGCAAGGAGAGAGGATATACCCTACCACGGGGAAGGGATGCACCAGGAATCAGCTCAATAAGGCAGTCATACGCCCGGTGTGGAGGCAATGTCTCCGCCTCCCTCTTGCTGAAGACATCCGAAAATACAGCATAATAACCGGACAATCCTGCCAATGACCGAGGCAGCGAAGGCTGAGCCCCACTGGAGAACCTCTCCAGAATTCCAGTCCAGGACTGGGGCATGTAGTTGGAGCCAAGGCAGGCCCAGCAACACAGGGTTAACGGCTTTGGATAGGATATAGAACAACAGGAGTTCGGAGTGAAGAGCTCTAGGTCTGGCAGAGGTAGCCCATTCACTGATGCAATTGTCAACAGCCTTTCCAGGGGGGTGGTGAGTAATTGAAGAAGATCCTCCAGGTTTCTACGGATGAAATTAGCAGCGGATCCAGAATCCAGATACGCAGAGACCTGAGGCGTTCTCTCGCCGGACACTATGGTTACTGGTATGGACAATTTAGACAGAAGTCCTTTCTTACCCAAGGTTGTCTCTCCTAGCAACCCTAGGCTTCGGGATTTTTGGGGACACAGGTGCACAAGATGGACACCGAGGCCGCAATATAGACAGTGTCCCAAAGTGCGTCTGCATTGTCTCGCTTGGGTTGATAGCTTACACTGGTCCATCATCACAGGCTCCTTAGGAGGATCGACATCTGAGGACAGCAGGGGTTGCTGCAAAGTAGGGACCAGACTAGGAAGGCCTCCCTCCCAATTAACCTCTTGGAGGCATTCTCGGATCCGCATATCAATCCGGGCGGACAGAAGGATGAGGTCATCCAGGGTAGATGGCAGGTCTCAAGCGGCAAGTTCGTCCTTAATTTTAGGAGACAGTCCATGCCAGAATGCAGCCACCAGGGCCTCATTGTGCGATAACAGTTCTCCCACCAGGGTGCGGAAGTGGATGGCGTACTCGCTCACGGAGGTGTCTCCTTGGCGTAGGTTAATCAAGGAAGCCACTGCAGATGACACCCGTCCAGGCTCCTCAAATACCATGCGAAAAGTCCGGACGAAGCCCTGGCAGTCACGGGTTTCCAGTCCTTGTCTCTCCCAGATAGGGTTCGCCCATGCAAGAGCCTTGCCAGTGAGTAGAGAGATGATGAAAGAGACCCTTGCACCATCAGACGAAAATGTCCTAGTATACAGGCTGAAGTTGATCTGGCACTGGTTCAAAAATGCACGACAGGTACCTGCGTCTCCATTATAGCGGTCCGGAAGTGGCAAAGAAAAACGCGGGTCAACACTGCCAGGAGGTGTAGTCTAAGGATCAACACTGCCAGGAGGTGTAGAAGGAGGAACGGCAGCTCGTGCCTCCTGCCGACGTGCGAGAATGTTCAAGGCCTGGAGGAGTTGGTCCTGTCGAGACCGGCGGTCTAGCATATCCGCCCGCATCTCTTGTGACGTTGTCATGGTTTTGGATCGACCAGCGGGGTCCATGGCCTGAGTGTACTGTCACGTAGGGTTCGTGGACCCACCAGACCGTACCGCCTTTGCGGTATGGCAGCTGGCCAACAGGGCGCAGGTCAGAGTCTATAGTTCATATAGGGTACATGTGGCAGCTCGGACAGTAGCAAGGCAGGCTTGGCAGGAACTAGGCAGCAGGTAGACGTCAGGCGAGGAGAAGCAGGACAGGCGTGGTATACAGCACAGCTATTGCTCAGCACGGCACTAGAACAGGATACAGGAACAGGGAACAGTGGGAGCAGGAAACACTAGGGGACCATTTGCAAGACAGACTTGGAACACGACAACAATGCTCAGGCATGGGAGGATGAGGCTGGGACCTTCTTATAGCCCAGGGTGCTCTGAGAGCAATTAGCTCACTTTCCAACATGCGTGCGCTCTGGCTTCTTAAGTCTGGACTGAGCATGTGAGCGAACCCTGGTGGTCACTGTGGAGCAGGTTGGCCGTATGTGCAGACATCTCTTGGGAGAAGAGCGTTGACTGGATGGAAGGAGTTCATGGTCAGCGACCACGGACGTCACAGTTATGTTGCTAGACTGGCCCAACCACAAAAATAACGGTCGCTCAGTGCTGATTATTGACACACATCACTAATTAGCATCAGGGTTCATTTTCTGGTGCAAGGATTTTTTCTGTTCTTTTTTTATTTTTCCAAACAAAGAATCTCCTTGTGTGCGGCCTGCGTCCGCTGAGTACTACTCAGTAACGCAAATCACTGATCAGCATCTGTGGTCCGTTTTTGTGCAGGTGTTTTTTTTCCTCTAAACCTGTTAAAAATATATATATTAGTAGTTAGGGCTTTAGGGTAGCGGACATTAACTGGTTCCCGACCGATAGCTGTGTATTAAAAGACTTAAGGGTACTTAAAAGTCTATAGACTATTTACGGCGCGTGTTTTAACTTGCTGCCCGAGAGATCGGGCAGCTGAATGTCGGGTCTCCGGCAGTCAGTGACTGCCGGGACCATGAGGAGAAGATAGAAGCAGCTTTCGCTGCTTCTGTCTTCTCCGATCTCTTTTACACAGCGCTCAATTAGCGCTGCGTATAGGAATAGAGGCAGCAGCCGTGCCGCTGTCTCTATTGGTCCCGGTGATCATGTGACTGGTCACAAGATTGCCTGGTGCCGTTAGTGGCAGGCTGCTGCTAGGTCTTACTAGACCCAGCACAGTCCTATTAGTGACAATAGTCACTTTAAGAGGGCTGATTTCCCCTGTAACTGGGTCTGCTGTGCAGCCCCAGTTACAGTGGAAAAACATGGTGTAAAAGAAGAAACAAAAAAACATAATGTCCCCCAAAGGTCTTTTCTGACCTTTGAGGGACAGACCATAGTAATAAAAATATAAAAGTAAAGTAAAGTGCAAAAAAAATTAATAATAAATACACATAAAATACCCACCCCAAAATAAACTTTCTCCCCGCCAATCATTGTCGTAACGCTAGCACAGACACAATTACCCTAATATAGACATGTAATATATTACAATTTACCGTAGACAATGACGATCACAAATAAAAGGTCTATTTTAGGGTAAAACTATGTTATTACCAAAAAAAAAAAAATAGCTGAAATGTAAAAAAGTTAATTTTTTTACCATTATTTTCAAACTTTAAGCCTAAAAATTCTAAAATAGCAAAAAGAAAATGTATAAAAATGATTAAAAAAAAAAGAAACCTGCATTGTCTATGGAAAAAAACATTGCAAAGATCACGTCGCTAGCCCGACAAATAAAAAAGTTATAACCGTTTAACTAACGCGTGCTAAAAATGGCTAAACGGTGTCTGGTCCTGAAGGCCCAAAATAGCCCGGTCCTGAACTGGTTAAGGTTAGCTGAAAGCATCAATGACGTTTAGTATAGTTAGATACATAGAACTTTTGTATAGTTTCATTTCAGGTCCAAGTTTTATGAGGCATACAACCATGAACTATTCATTTCCGTAGACGAGCCCCTCATACTAAAGGGAGGCTTAAATGTTGACAATATAGGCAAGTTATGGAATCAAAATTTATAAGCAGTCTCAGAGAAGCTCAGGTTAACAAAAGGAAGGACTCCAGTATTGAGCCCCCAGAACAACCCCCCTTCCTGGGAGTTAGTGGGAAAATAGTGTGGGATTTAGTGCACCCACTGCTGGACTAGGGTAACCAGCTTTATGTGGAGAACTTCTATACCAGCATCCCACTTTTTAGGTGTCTTGCTTCAGAAGCAGTGCAGCATGCACAAAACTAGAGAGGCCTCTCTGAAACACTGATTGGGCAAACACTCAGAAATGGAGAGAGCAGGGCACTAAGCAGCGAGAACATGTTGCTGGTCAAGTATAAGGACAAGAGGGATGTCCTTATACTGACCTTAACCCCTTAACGACCGCCCACCATCTTTTGACGGCAGGCGGTCCAGGTGCTTTGTCTACAGTGCCGTATTTTGTCGTCGCTGTAGAAGAGACTGATGAGCGCTCCTGTGAGAGCTCATCCTCTAAGCAGAAGCTGTGATTTACAACTCCTGAACTTAGAGCAGCCTGCTGAATGCAGCTGGGATCGGAAAACATTCCAACCCCAGCTGTTTAACGCTTTGATCGCTGCGGTCCGTGTCTGTGGCATGATCAAAGGGGATATTCCTCTTCGATCTCGTCACCAGTAACCCGGTGACCCAACGAAGACTGTGAATCCGTCTGCAGTCAGCCATGGGGACCTACAAAGGACCCCGGGGCTGTCTGCTCGATTTGCCTGCTGTTAGAGCACACTATGTTCCATCCTAACAGCAGCCTGTGTCCCAGTGACAGAAAATCAACAATATCCTAATACATCATTATTAAAAAATAAAGTTATAAATAAAGTTATCCCTTAATGGGATTTAAAAAAATATGTAAGAAAAAAAAAAAAATTCCAGGAAAAAAGGCATTATTTTGCATAAAATATATTTTATCGCCCATACATTACAAAAAAAGAAAAAACCTACACATATTAGGTAACTACATGACCATAATAACCTGAAGAATTAATTTAACAGGTTATTTAGCGTGAAACTTACACAGTGATTTTTTTCTACCCCTCAAACTGGGAAAAAAAAATTAAAACAAGGCCCCATGCAGCCACGTTAATGAAAAAATATTACGGAGCTGTTTTCAGTAGGGATGTCACAATACCAGAATTTGGACTTCGATTCCGATACTTCGTTTAGTATTGCGATTTCGATACCATTTCGATACTTTGCCAACAGTAATAAAAACAAAAAAGTTCTTCCATTTTCTGATGTGAGGCGCGTGGTGTGATGATGAATTTAACCTCCACGTGCCTCACATTAATAGTACTTAACCCCATCATGTTTCTCAGTCATAATGGTTTAATGCGTAACGTACATGATGGGGTTAATTACTATTAATGTGAGGCACATGGAGGTTAAATTCATCACATCTCGTGCCCCACAATAAGTGATAGAAAGCAGTATTTATTTTATTTTTTTACCGCGTACACATCATAAATGATGCAAAAAAATTGTTGTGCAGGTTATTACGGCCGCGCCAATACTGAATGTGTGTGTATTTTATGTATTGAGGCTTATTTTAATGTTTATTGTAAAAAAAGGTGTATGTGTAGTATTTTATGTTTTTACTTTATTTTTTAAACTTTAATGTACTGGCATATATCTATATTACAGTACATTATCCTGTGTAATGATAGTACACAGGCAGTTGTTAGGACATACCTAAGTATGCGCTAACAACAGGAAATATGGTAGGACAGCCCTGGGGTCCTTCAAATTACCCTGGGCTGTCTGCCCATACAGTATATGGTATGTCCCTCAATCCAGTCACAGGTATTCCCTGTGACACGATCCAAGGGGCATCCTCCTTCTCATTTTCCCCTGAATGCTGCAGTCAGCTTTGATTGCAGCATTCACGGGAATAGCGGCGGAGATGAGAGGTTTCTATGATCTCCGCCGTTATAGAGCGGGGCTGCGGCTGTGTAATACAGCCATTGCCCCGCTCCTGACAGTAAGTGCGTGTGCGGTCAGCCTGAGGTGATGCAGCCGGTGCTGCACTAATGAGCGGTGGTTCAGGCACTGAGGACAGCACATGGGGGTGTTTTGTAGTGCGCCCGCCATGGTCTGTCTTCAGTTCCGCCGCGCATTAGTGCAGCGCTGGCCGCATCGCATCATCCTGGCCTCGCGCACTTGTTATCAGGACTCAGGAGCGCGGCAATGACTGTATCACACAGCCACAGCCCGGCTCTCATACATTCATGTGTTACTATACTTAGCTGTGTGGCTGCGCAGCTAAGTATCGAAATACATGAAATAACGGTATCGAACCGTTTGGGGATGCAGAGTATCCAAACAGTATCGAAGTTTCGATGCATTGTGCATCCCTAGTTTTCAGGCGAAAAAAACTCCTGAATTTCAGATGTTTTTGCAAGTACTCGCGTTTTTCTCGGCGTCCATTACGGACGTAATTGGAGCTGTTTTTCAATGGAGTCAATGAAAAACGGCTCCAAAAACGTTCAAAGAAGTGACATGCACTTCTTTGACGCGGGCATTTTTTTACGCGCCGTCTTTTGACAGCGATGCATAAAATTACACCTCGTCTGAACTGAACCTGTTTTCAGGCGTAATGGAGCCGTCTTTTCAGGCGTAATTCGAGGCGTAAAACACCCGAATTACGTCTGTAAATAGGCCATGTGAACATACCCTAATAAGTGTGACACCTACCCCGAAAAAACCTAGCCTGTGCATAAAGATGACTTCAAAGCGTAAAAGACATCCATTGAATTAATTTATTCTATTACCCTATTATTATACCACCTCTGCACAGCTTACATTTGCCCCAAAATTATCAATTTAAATACCAGTAAAACCCCAAACAAAACAACTACTTCTTAACCCCTTAACGACCGGCGTATAGTGTTTTTACGTCGGTCGTTTAGGGTAGTTCTTCTGAAGTGTTGGCTTTTCACATCGGCACTTCAGAAGAACTTTTCTGCCATCGTGCGGGATGCTGCTGAAGCCCGGGCTGTTAGTAACCCCTCAGATGCGGCACTCAATAGCAAGTGCCGCACCTGAGTGGTTTGCGAGGGAGGGAGCTGCATCGGAGCGGTTTTCGCGGGGATCTCCTGAAGACCGGGCTGCTGGTAACAGCTTCGGGCTTCAGGGCAACGATCGGAGACCACTAGCAGTGGTCTCCGATCGTATTTAACCCCTCAGATGCGGTACTAAATAGCAAGTGCCGCATCTGAGTGGTTTGCGAGGGAGGGGGCCGCATCAGAGAGGTTTTTGCGGGGATCTCCTGAAGACTGGGCTGCTGGTAACAGCCTCGGGCTTCAGGGCAATGATCGGAGACTACTAGCAGTGGTCTCCGATCGTATTTAACCACTCAGATGAGGCACTCAATAGCAAGTGCCGCATCTGAGTGATTTGCGAGAGAGGGGGCTGCATTGGAGTTGTTTGCGAGGGAGGGGGCCGCATCGGAGAAGTTTTTGCGGGGATTGCATAATCTGCCTCTGAAGCCAAGGCTGTTAGCAACAGCCTTGGCTTCAGAGTGATGATCGGAGACCAATAACAGTGGTCTCCGTTCATGTGATCACTGTGAGAACCATTCACAGTGATCACAAAATGTAAACAATGTGCTTCTCCTCCCTGTCTCTCTGTCTCTCCTCACACTTGTTACTTTGTATGAGAAGAGACGGGGAGAGAGTTCTACAGTGACACCAAAGACACAAAATTACTAAAAATCTAATATGTGAACTTTATATAAACTTGAACTGTATACCTAGGCTAGGCTAGGGTTATCCTTAGGGTTAGTCTAGGGTTATTTTAGATTCTATTCTAGAGTTAGTCTAGGCTTAGCCTAGTTATAGTCTAGGGTTAGCCTAGGTTTAGTTTAGTCTAGGGTTAGTCTAGGGTTTTTGTGTAGTGTACGTGTGTGATGTATATTTTTGTGTAAAATATATGTAAAAAAAAAAGTGTTATAGTCTACGTGTTTGTTCGACATCAGTTTTACGCTTTCTGCAAATGCAAGTGTCGCTGCAGAGTCCACAAGCACAGGGCATGTCGTAGAAGTACCACAAAACACGACCCTCTCTATTCCCCCAGGATATATTGAGTGGGTACCCACAGAGTCATTTTCCCCTAATATCCCAGAATTTATTGCCACACCAGGCATAAATATTAATGTGGAAAATTATACAGCCCTCGATTTTTTTTAAATATTCATTACAGATGAACCAATGGCTCTGAGGAAGTCCCAGATGGGATGAAACGCGTTAGCCAATCAAATTTTGACATGTGTATGCTTGACGTCACACACCGTGTACCTGTGCTTGATCGAACTTGAGGCTGTAAAGGGTTCAGTCTAACCTGCACCACACCTGAACGTGAGGAGGCACAAGGGGAGATAGATCTGGACAAAGCTGCAAAAGCTATGAGAACTATTATGGAGGATAGAGGTCTGCCCGGACCTTATGCTAACCGGATCCAGTCCTAAAAGACGTGTTGGAACCTGGACTACACTCGTAATATAAAGGTACCGGTGATTGAACCTCCAACTAAGAGTTGTGAATCACTTTCTTTAAGCATACAAAGGGAGTGTCTTATATGCCTCTCCCGCTAACACATGGAGTGAACGGGATATTGCTTAATTCATATGAAGAGATCGATCGGTTCCTCTCTTGACGCATACCTCCACTGTTTGGCCATCTTCAGCTACATATGGATGATATGTGGATGGCTGCTCCATTAAATGAAAGACTGCCTAAAGAATTATTCTGATACAAGCAGTTTCGTTCAGGATATCGGAATAGTGCCGGTAAATGTAAGTGATATATCACTATGTTCATTGTATCTTCCATTTATTGAAAATTGCTTAATATGTTAATAATTAAATAATTTTGTATTTTGTTTAAGAATTTTGTACTTTGTACTTATTGTTTTCCCAAAGTGTGCTGGTTTTGTTCAATAGTCTTTTTATTTTTATTTTCTGTGAACTATTGGAGCTGGTTGTAAACCAAACCAATCTGTATGCTCGCCAATTCTTTGCTGAAAAGCCAACGTCCTCCTATGCACAGCAGTGGCACCCCACAAATACTGGCGAATGTAAAAAAAAATTGGGGCTCATCCTCAACATGGGGTTAGTGAAAAAGCCCTCAATCCGGTCATATTGGGCAACAAGCCCTACACATGCCACACCTGTTTTTCCAGCCGTTATGACCAGAAGCAGATATGAAGTGCTAATGCGCTTCCTTCATTTTAACGACAATCACCAGCCCCCCCCCCCCCCCCCCCCCCGTAGTGATCCAGATCGTGGCCACCTGTATATAATAAAACCCCTGATAAAAATATTGGAGGAGTCATTTATGCCGGTGTACAACCCCGAAAAAAGTCTAGCGGTGGATGATTCGCTCATGAGCTATAAAGGCAGGCTCTCATTCCGCCAGTACATTCCCTCAAAGAGAGCAAAATATGGGGTTAAAATCGACAAGCTCTGTGAGAGCGGTACAGGCTACACATCTGCCTTTAGAATCTATGAAGGCAAAGACAGTGATATTAACCCCCCAGGATGTCCCAGTGAGCTAGGATGCAGTGGTACAATAGTCTGGGACTTGATGCAGCCTCTGCTGAATAAGGGTCATCAGTTATACACTGATAACTTGTATATCAGCGTCTCCTTGCACAAGCACCTGCATGCCGCTGACACAGGAGCTTGCGGAACAATCCGCAAAAACAGAAGGGGCTTGCCACAGGAGCTGGTGAGAAAACGCCTGAGAATGGGGGAATCAAGTGGTCTTTGCTGTGGAAACCTTCTTGCAATAAAATTTAATTACCGCAAGAATGTGTTCATGCTAAGCACTGTTCACACAGACACAAATGTGACAGTGAGGGAACGTGGTGCCACCTCTGATAAAGAGAAGCCGGTCTGCATCACCGAGTATAATAAATTCATGGGGGCAGTGGATTTGTCTGACCAGGCTTTACAGCCATACCTGGTGCAAAGAAAATCCTGCGCCTGGTATAAAAAGGTGGCCATCTACCTTATTCAGATGGCAGCATTCAACGGCTTTGTGCTGTACAAAAAATCAAATGGGCAAAATACTTTTTTTAAATTTCTGGAGAACATAATTGAACATCTTTTATTTGAGTCCCCTGACCCCAGACACAGCCATGAGGCAGAAGATGTCCGACGGCTTGTGGAACGTCACTTTGTATACCCTGTTCCTGCTACTGAAAAAAAACAATACCCCCAAAAGCAATGCAGTGTGTGCAGCAAAAATGGCATACGAAGGGACACGAGATTTTATTGCCCTACATGTCCCTCTAATCCTGGTCTCTGTAACTATCCATGCTTTGAAATTTATCATACAGTCCCACATTATTAACTCATTTACTTTCACACCGTTTTTGTAGGGAGAACCAAAAGGGAGGGTTGCTTATTGGATAATGTTTCTGTAAAGGATCTGCCAGGCACAGCTTCTGTGTCAACGCCCATAGGTAATCAGTCTGCACCTGCTTCTATGTCTGTGAGACTGACTCCATCTTCCACCACTCAGGATAGAAGGCTTAGGAGTGGGAGAGCCTATCACAGCCTGGCCAGACGGAGCTAGCTCCCGTCCTCTGTCTATTTATACCTGCCTTTCCTGTTCCTCCTTGCTTGTGATTCTTCTCGTTTGGTTTCCTGGCCCTGCTGCAGCTTCTTGCACTATTTGTCCCTGCTTCATACTGACCCTGGCTTACTGACTACTCTCCTGCTCTGCGTTTGGTACCTCGTACACTCCTGGTTTGACTCGGCTTGTTCACTACTCTCCTGTTCTGCGTTTGGTACCTTGTACACTCCTGGTTTGACTCGGCTCGTTCACCATTCTTGTTGCTCACGGTGTTGCCGTGGGCAACTCCCCCATTTCCCTTAGCTTCTGTGTACCCTTGTCTGTTTGTCTGTCGTGCACTTATTGAGCGTAGGGACCGTCGCCCAGTTGTACCCCGTCGCCTAGGGCGGGTCGTTGCAAGTAGGCAGGGACTGAGTGGCAGGTAGATTAGGGCTCACTTGTCTGTTTCCCTACCCCCTGTCATTACAGTTTCACTGTAAAAATGCAGCAATACTGTATTTTCTGGAAAAACCTATATTTTTTATTTCTTTCCACCTATTAAAAATACTCAGAATACCCCTAGATGAATATTAGCAGGATATTTATACTTGTCAAAATGACCTGCAGTACCATGGCCAATATAGCGTGGTTCCCTAAAATCAGCTCTGGCGTAAAAAGGCCTCCAAAAGCCAAAATGGACTCCTTCTATGATATGCCCTATAACGGGTTCATATAATTGATTAGACACACATATTTGGTAATGCCGTACACGGGAGAAATAGCAGAATGTGGAAAGGTGTCACTTTTACCAGTGTGTCATGTGGTGTTTCGAAATGGCTTAAGAAAAGTGACACTTTTGTAAAAAAAATGCAATTTACATTTTTTTAGCCCAAGTTTGGGCAATTTCTGTAAAAAGTGTGAAGGGTTAAAACAGAAATTGAACCGCTAGAAATAGAATTTGGAGTGTGTATTTTTTTGTACCATGGAAATTTTTGGTAAATTCTGACAGTCTGCCACTCCAGTGGCAAATGCATCATGGTGCACTAAAATTAATTCTGGTGTGACAGGCCTCCGAAAGCCAAAATGGACTCCTTCTATGATATGCCCTATAACGGGTCCATATAATAGATTAGACACACATATTTGGTATCGCCGTACACGGGTGAAATAGCAGAATGTGGAAAGGTGTCACTTTTACCAGTATGTCATATTATGTTTCGAAATGGCTTAAGAAAAGTGCCACTTTTGTAAAAAAAAAATGCAATTTACATTTTTTTGGCCCAAGTTTGGGCAATTTCTGTAAAAAGTGTGAAGGGTTAAAACAGACATTGAACCGCTAGAAATAGACTTTAGAGTGTCTAGTTTGTAGAACACAATGTTTTTTTACCATTATTTATTGGACTTCAAGTCCATTTCCCATACATTAATACCATGGTGTAAAAAACGAAATTAAGACATTTTGGTGCGCAATTGAAAAAAGGGGCCCTTATGTTTTATACTATATTTCTGGTCAACAAAAAAAAACTACACCTCCAAGTCAAGTGTCCTTATGATCAGGATAAATGAAAAAATATATTTCAATACATTTGTATGATACAATTACTTTTATATTCAAACTGTTACATTTTAAATGATGAAAAATCAAAATGTTTCTTTATTTTCGGTCTTTCCACGGCTATAAAAAAGTAACATAAATGTTACTTATACATATATAAGACAAAAAGGAAGCACTACATGTCCCAAGAAAACAATGCAAAATTCACATCGATACATAAAACACATACAGAGTTATACTGCGTTACATCTGTGAATAGCAAAACTGCGAAAATTGCGCTGGTCACTAAGATTTAAAACACCTTCGGTATTAAGGGGTTAATATACCCCTATATGATAACCTTAAGGGGTGTAGTTTCCACCCCTCAGGGGCTCTGTAAAAGCAACAAGACATCCAAAAACCAATGCAGCAAAATCCGTGCTGCAAAAGTCAAATGGCGCTCCATTCTTCTGAGCCCTGCCGTCTGCCCAATCAGCAATTTATGTCCACATATATGGCGAATGTTTACCCACAGTGGCGTAACTACCGCCATAGCAGCAGTAGCGGCTGCTACAGGGCCCACGGCATGAGGGGGCCCGTGTCGCCCGCCGGCACGGGCCCCCACCATGGCTGCAGGCTCCGCTAGCAGCCGCTATGGCGGCTACAGCGGGACGCCACTGAACAGTACGGCAGAGCAGGGAGGTATCTCCTCGCTCTGCCATTAAACAAAAGACATGTATCCCCTATCCACAGGACAGGGGATACATGTGTGATCGCTGGCAGCGATAGGGAGAACGGGGGACTGAAAGTCCCCTGAAGTTCTCATCACAAACCTCGGACTTCCGGGGTCTGTGTCGGCAGCTCCGGAGGAATGAATGGAGTGCCGGTCCCGCTTGTGCGCATGCGTGACCAGCGCTCCTTTCATTTTTATTGAGCTGCCGACACAGACGCCGGAAGTCAGAGGTGAGTGATGGAGAACTTCAGGGGACTTTCAGTCCCCCGTTCTTCCTATCAATGCCAGCGATCACACATGTATCCCCTATCCTGTGGATAGGGGATACATGTCTTTTATTAGGACACACTGTAGGTCGCATTTTTTTGGGAGGGGGGACGCTCTATGGCGTTCCCTACAGGGGGGGGCTGTATGGCGTTCCCTACAGGGGGGATGACGCTGTATGGCGTTATCTACAGGGGGGGGATGCTGTATGGCGTTCCCAACAGGGGGGGACGCTGTATGGCGTTCCCTACAGGGGGGGACGCTGTATGGCGTTCCCTACAGGGGGGGACGCTGTATGGCGTTCCCTACAGGGGGAACGCTGTATGGCGTTGCCTACAGGGGGGCTGTATGGCGTTCCCTACAGGGGGGCTGTATGGCATTCCCTACAGGGGGGGCTGTATGGCGTTCCCTACAGGGACGACGACGCTGTATGGCGTTATCTACAGGGGGGGACGCTGTATGGCGTTCCCTACAGGGGGGGACGCTGTATGGCGTTCCCTACAGGGGACGACGCTGTATGGCGTTCCCTACAGGGGGGGACGCTGTATGGCGTTCCCTACAGGGGGACGCTGTATGGCATTGCCTACAGGGGGGGCTGTATGGCGTTCCCTACAGGGGGGCTGTATGGCATTCCCTACAGACCCCCCTGTAGAGAACGCCATACAGACTCCCTGTAGATAACGCCATACAGCCCCCCGTAGATAACGCCATACAGCCCCCCTTTAGATAACGCCATACAGCCCCCTCTGTAGATAGCGCCATACAGTCCCCCCTGTAGATAGCGGCATACAGTCCCCTCTGTAGATAACGCCATACAGCCCCACTGTAGATAGCGCCATACAGCCCCCCCTGTAGATAGCGCCATACAGCCCCCCCCCTGTAGATAGTGCCATACAGCCCCCCCCTGTAGGGAACGCCATACAGTCCCCCCTGTAGGGAACGCTATACAGTCCCCCCTGTAGGGAACGCCAGACAGTCCCTCCGTAGATAACGCCATACAGCCCCCTCTGTAGATAGCGCCATACAGCCCCCTCTGTAGATATCTACAAAGGGGGCTGTATGGCGTTATCTACAGGGGGGCTGTATGGCGTTATCTACAGGGGGGCTGTATGGCGTTATCAAAAGGGGGGGTTTGTAAAAAAGGCACTATCTACAAGGGGGGGGGTTGTGTGACACCCGGGGGGGAGGGGGGGCCCCAGTCAAAAGTTTGCTATGGGGCCCAGTCTTTCCTAGTTACGCCCCTGTTTACCCACTAACAATTTAGGAGCTATGTGTCTCTGGTGGCACAATCTGGGCTGCTGAATTGGCATATCTGTGTAAATAGTTTTACTTTTACTTTGCACCATTCACTGCGCATTTATTTCTGCAAAACACCTGTGGGGTCAAGGTTACAGATTTCTGGTTCAGGACTGTGATTGCCTTTACTATTCAACTCTGTACTTCCCTTTACGTATTTGTAAAATGTTGTATCATATGTATTTGCCTTAGAAGCCAATAAAAATATAATGTAAAAAAAAACAAAAAAACGGATATGAAATGTTTTGCTAGTACCGAAAAATTCACAGCAACCACTGAATGTTATTACATAGTTACATAGTTAGTGCGGTTGAAAAAAGACACATGTCCATCAAGTTCAAGATATTCTGTAAAAATAATTTTGCACCCTGTTGTGATTACATAAAGGACTTCATCCTTCACTTCTGTCACCTGCATGAGACCAGGGAATTGAAAGCATGTAAAGATTAGGTTTGGTTTAAAGATTTACATTTTGTTAATGCAAATCCTAGATATCACAGCAAATATCTTGCTAAGAGTATACTTGTAAGGCTCAGTTCACATAATGTTTTTGCCTTACATCCAACATATACATTTACATACAGAAAAAAATTATGTAAATACATGTTGTAACGTAGACAGATCTAAATATACATCTGTCTGGGAAAAAAAAAGTAAAAAAAAAAATCACTTCCCCTTAACTTCAATTAAATGTGCATTCCAAAAAAATGCAAATGGATGCCTAAAACAAACATAAATTTGCTCGCTAAGTTAAAGAGCTATTCCCATCTTAGAACTTTATGGCATATCCACAGAATATGACATAAATGGCAGATAGATGAGGGTCCCAACTCTAGGACCTACACCACGTTCCAAATTATTATGCAAATGTTATTTTTCGCTGATTTTCCTAAATAGTCGATGCAAATGACAGTCAGTATAATCTTCAGGCCATCAACCGTTGGAGTATAATGCAAATTTTATTGAACAAATCTCCTAATGATAACAGATTTTTTTTAGAAGTAAAAAACTCAAAATGCACTGTTTCCAGTTATTATGCACAACAGAGATCAAAACATTTTAAAGGTTGTAAAGAGAACTAAAATGGTAATTTGTTGAATTGCAGCATCAGGAGGTCATATTTACAGAAATCAAAAGCTCTTTCAATCCAAAAAAAACTTAGCAGGCCAAGTTACATGTTAACATAGGACCCCTTCTTTGATATCACCTTCACAATTCTTGCATCCATTGAATTTGTGAGTATTTGGACAGTTTCTGCTTGAATATCTTTGCAGGATGTCAGAATAACCTCCCAGAGCTTCTGTTTTGATGTGAACTGCCTCCCACCCTCATAGATATTTTGCTTGAGGATGCTCCAAAGGTTCTCAATAGGGATGAGGTCAAGGGAACATGGGGGGCCACACCATGAGTTTCTCTCCTTTTATGCCCATAGCAGCCAATGACACAGAGGTATTCTTTGCAGCATGAGATGGTGCATTGTCATGCATGAAGATAATTTTGCTACGGAAGGCACGGTTCTTCTTTTTGTACCATGGAAGAAAGTGGTCAGTCATAAACTCTACGTACTTTGCATAGGTCATTTTCACACCGTCAGGGACCCTAAAGGGGCCTAGCAGCTCTCTCCCCATGATTCCAGCCAAAAACATGACTCCGCCACCTCCTTGCTGACGTCGCAGCCTTGTTGGGACATGGTGGCCATTCGCCAACCATCCACTACTCCATCCATCTGGACCATCCAGGGTTGCACGGCACTCATCAGTAAACAACATGGTTTGAAAATTAGTCTTCATGTATTTCTGAGCCCACTGCAACCGTTTCTGCTTGTGAGCATTGTTTAGGGGTGGCCGAATAATAGCTTTATGCACACTTGCAAACCTCTGGAGGATCCTACACCTTGAGGTTCGCGGGACTATAGAGGCACCAGCGGCTTCAAATACCTGTTTGCTGCTTTGCAATGGCATTTTAGCTGCTGCTCTCCTAATCCTATTAATTTGTCTGGCAGAAACCTTCCTCATTATGCCTTTATCTGAACAAACCCGTCTGTGCTCTGAATCAGCCACAAATCTTTTCACAGTACGATGATCACGCTTAAGTTTTCTTGAAATATCCAATGTTTTCATACCTTGTCCAAGATATTGCACTATTTCACGCTTTTCAGCAGCAGAGAGATCCTTTTTCTTTCCCATATTGCTTGAAACCTGTGGCCTGCTTAATAATGTGGAACGTCCTTCTTAAGTAGTGTTCCTTTGATTGGGCACACCTGGCAAACTAATTATCACAGGTGTCTGAGATTGATTACAATGATCTAAAGAGCCCTAAGACATAATACCATCCATGAGTTTAATTGAAAAACTAATAATTAAATGTTTATGACACTTAAATCCAATATGCATAATAATTTGGAACACCGTGTATATCTATTTCCCAACCAGAGTCCGCTAACAATGTCCCACCTGGTGAGGCGGCCACTGGTCACAATATCCAGGTGGAGAATCAATGGATCAGACTAGAAATAAATGGGATTTGCAGAAACAGCCGAGCTCACTGTGCTCCGCTATTTCTGTAACTCCCAATCATTTACCGTATTTTTCAGACTATAAGGTGAAGTTTTTAGCAAGAATAAATCTTGCTAAAAAGTCCCTGCGTCTTATAGTCCGCAGTCAAGGGCCCCCGGGCCCCCTGACCGCTTCTTTACTTAACCTCTTCCTGACCCATGATGTGACGGCACATCATGGAGTGGGGGGGTGATGTATGGAGTAGGGGATAGGGGATACATGTGTGATTGCTGGGGGTCGAACCCCCAGCGATAAGGAGAAAGGTGTCTGAAAGTCACCAAGAGTGCTGCATGAGAAGTTTTGACTTCCGCGTTCTGTGTCCGGCAGCTCCATAGAGATGAATGGGATTCCTCTGCACATGCGTGAGCGGCTCTCAATTGATTTCTATGGAGCTGCCGAACAAATAAGTTTCTCATGTAGCGCTCTGGGTGACTTTCGGTCCCCTTTTCTCCTTCAGACCCCCAGCGATCCCACATGTAGCCCCTATCCTGTGGATAGGGGCTACATGTGTTTTATGGCAAACCCCTTTAACTAGTTAAATGCCGCGGTCAATGGCGACCACGGCATTTATAGGGGTTTTTCTATGGAGGACTTTTATGACATATCCACAGGATATCCACATATCCATAGAACTGAATAGTAGTTACGGAAACAGCGTAGCTCGCATGCTATGCTGCTTCCGTAACTGCCTTTCACTATTATCCGAGTTACGCTGTTTCAGTAACTCCACATGTAACCAAGTGGCCGTTGGTTCAAGTCCCCTAGGGGAACTAATAATATGTTTAAAAAAAACATAAAAAAGTTAGATACATTTTCAGGAGTGTAAAAAAAACGAAAACAAATATTAAAAGTTAAAAAAAAAACTTTTCCCATTTGTCCCCAACCTCAATGTAAAAAATAAAATAATTTGGTATCGCTGCATCCATAAAAGTCCGATCTATTACAATATACCATTATTTAACTCGCACGGTGAACGTTTTTTTGGTCACCTTAGCGCTTAAAAAAATGAAATAAAAAAAGTGATCAAAAAATCGTATGTACCAAAAAATGGTGCCAATGAAACTATAGCTCGTCCCGCAAAAAATAAGCCCTCACACGGCTCAATCGATGAAAAAAATATTTAAAAGTTATGGCCCTCAGAATGTGGTGAAACAGAACAAATTATTTTTTAACCAATTATTTTTTCCCTATTTTCTGTTGTCTAAAACCTGGGTGCGTCTTATGGTCAAGTGCGTCTTATAGTCCGAATAATACGGTATATGGAAGTTACAGAAACAGCATAGAACAGCGAGCTTGGCTGTTTGCATAAATCTGGGATACCTCTACACTGATTCTCTGCCTGGAAGTAGTGGGACAGGATCAGGGACATCCATAGTTGCAGGTACCAGAGGTGGGACCTACATCTATCAGATATTTATGGCATATCCACAGGATATGCCATTAATGTCTAAAATGGAAATACATCTTTAACATAGTAAGCAAGTGTATGTTTGTTTTAGGCATAGCCTTTTAAGTTGTTTTTACAATAATTGGAATTTTGCATCTATCCGGATGTGTGTTGTTATGCTACAGATTGTAAAAATGGATGATTGGATATCAGGGACAAATTATTGCATTTTATAAATAAATTGACTGTATGCCCATTGAAAAACCACTAAAAAAGTCAAGTTAAAGTTTCTTGACACAGTGTATTTAATGCGTTAAAAGTCAAGATAAAGACAGCTACATCTGTACTATTGTCACGATCGGTGCCACTAGGCTGCACCATCTCGTAGCGGGATGGCAGCTGGCCAAACTATAGTGTACCAAGTCAATATATATAGTCCAAGCACATGGGTACCTGTAATAGTCCAGACAGTAGCAACGGCTAGGCACAGATGGGATCTTGACGGCAGGTGATGCAGACGAGACAGATGACACCAGATGTGGTGTAACACAGCAGACATGGCCGATGGCAGAACTCGACTCCAACATTATAGCGGGCACAGGAACAACTACAACACGGGATACAGGAAACGGGTAGCAGGGCACGGATACAACAGGAACAGGGTAATACTAAGGGACCATTTGCAAGACTAACAGAGGAATACGAACAACGCTCAGGCAAGGAGTAAAAGGGCAGTCCAGGGTGATCATGGGCTAATTACTGCTGATTAACATGTGCGCGCACTGGCCCTTTAAGGTCGGGCGCACCCTATGGGACACAGCAGAGTGGAGCGGAAGTGAGCGCTGGCGTCTCCTGGGGAGGAGATGGAGACCAGCGCTCACAAATCCATGGCTGCGGCTGTCGAGGGGTGAGTAATCCCGATGGTCCGCGTCCAAGTATGACAACTATGATCATTTAACACATCGGAGGCGTTACTTCTTACACACTGGTTCCCCAAATGTAAATTTTCAAAGGGCACTGATGACCTTAAAGGGGATGTCCAGTTCAGAAAACCCATTTTCATATACCCTATTAGGGGATTCTGAGTTAATACAAGTGGATCTTATTTTCAAAATTCTCATCTCTTGGCCAGAGTGGAGCAGTTACAAAGAGCGGCCAGAGCAGCGAGTCTGTGAGATTAATCTTCAGCCAGTAGCTGCTGAGTAATGTCAGAGAGGGGGCATCATTTTGGCACCTTCTGTAGAGCCCAGTAATGTACAGCCATTTCGTTCTTCATGATTAGGATGCCAAGTTTATTATCAATCTGCACATGGTAACACCAGGCAGCTGCTTTACTAGTTTCACTCTGAATTTTGTTCT
Organism: Rhinoderma darwinii; assembly: GCF_050947455.1. NCBI lineage: Eukaryota > Metazoa > Chordata > Amphibia > Anura > Rhinodermatidae > Rhinoderma > Rhinoderma darwinii. The sequence goes on along the minus strand of NC_134690.1, from coordinate 162,973,984 downwards.
GCGTCAACTAATCCTCGAAAGAGGAAGATACCAGAACCACTGTCTTGTCCTGCTTTCAATTCCCTGGTCTCATGAAGGTAACAGAAGTGAAAGATGACGTTTTCTATGTAACCACAATAAGGTGTAAAGTTATTTGTACAAAATAATCCCATGCTAATGACTGCTCAGACCTAGGATATAACATTGTATTCAGCTTAAATGCAACAGACTTTTGCTAGCTTACAGTTTATTATCATTTTACAACAAATATTTAAATTCAAGACATAATTAGAAAATAGAGACTGATTTCCAAATAATTCACACTACAGAAAAAATCGCTATAAAAAAATTAAATGTCAAGAAACGTGATATAGTTAAATCATAATGCAGCAGAAACAGCAATATGTGGTTGCCTTATTATCTTTATTTTCTGAATCATGTTATACCTTTTTTTTTAATTATTAGGAATCTGTTGACATTTTTAACCTTCAGCTGGACATTCCCAGACTCCGGGCGGTGTCCCATTGTCCCGGGCGACCGGCGTACTGTACGTCCCGCTGTCAACTGTACCTGCGTCCTCAGGACGCAGATATGGTTGAATCCAATGCTCCCTGCATTCACTGTCCACTCGTCGAGGACTCCCCGGGCACAGCATTACTTCAAGCCCTAAGCTCGGGAATGCCCTCGACGTCACTGTCCATATATGGACAGTGACGTCAGGGGCTACTCCTGGTATGGAATCCCTGGCCAGAGAGTTGCCGACGCTCTGGCCGGGGATTCCGCTCTTGGAGAAGCCCCTGGCGTCACTATCCATATATAGGCAGTCAAAAGTAGAAGGTATGGGCAGCACAGCAGAACAAGATAAGCCTCCAGGGCCCAAATGGGTGCCGACCTCCAGGGAACTGACTTGTAGATCCCACAGAGCAACATTTCAGCTGCTCAATGCAGCCAAGTCAAGCTTGACAAAGGCTGCTTTGAGCAGCTGAAACGTTGCACTGTTTTCTGTAATTATGGGAGAATAAATCTACTTTGTTTGACAACATCTGCTTGGAGTGCTGCCTCTCTTTTCTACTTCTCATATAGAGAAGGGAGCCCTTGACGTCAATGTCCAAATATGTACATGTACAGCATGGTGATCGCATGGGCACAGAAGTTATGCGGTCACCAATGATAGCTCAGTGGTGATTGACTGCCAGGCTGCTCCTGTAACAGTGGGATCAGAGAAAGCTCTAATCCGTCATTTCACCACTTAGAAGCAGCTGTCAAAATCGACCTTGAAATCTATGGTGTTTGACAGAGGTAGGGGACTTCGCAACACGATCGCGAGTTGCCGATGGATTACCATGGCAGCCGGGGGCTTAATAAAGACATGGCTTATGCTTCTTCAAGTCCCCTAGGGGGCAAAAATAAAAAGTTTTGGCCTTCAGGACGCAGTGATTTTTGTTTCGTTTTTTATTTAAGCATTCCAAGAGCCAATACTTTTTTAACTGTTCCATCAACAAAGCCATATGAGGGCATGTCTTTTGTGGGACGAGTTGTATATTTTAATGGCAACATTTTGGGATACATATTATGTAATGTCATTGTCATGTTATGTTAAAAAACGTAATTTTTTTTGTTGAAGGTAGAAAAAAAAACGATTTTGCTATTGTTTTGGGGATTTTGTTTTTACAGCATTCACCATGCGGCATAAATAACATATATAGGTTGTTTCATGTTTTACTTCTTTTGCACAATAAAAACACTTTTTAGAAAAAAAATAAAAAAAATCATATTTTTGCGTCGCTAAATTCTCAGAGCCATAACTTTTGTACTTTTCATTGACGGAGCTGCTCCTTGTATATACATAGGACAGCTTTTCATGGTAGTATAGACTGCTTACTTGAGGATGATTTTTTATTACAAAGGCCATCATTCTAGAATTGATGCTAACATAGACAGGGACAATTGAGGACTATAGGATTTGTCACGGTTTGTGGACCCACTAGGCCTTACCGCCGTAGCGGGGAGGCAACTGGCCAAACAACAGGGAACCCCAGCAATACAAAGTCCCGCACAAGGGTACCTGGATAGTCCAGACAGTGGCCGCAGCTCTGGTACTGATGGAGATGGGTGCTCCAGGTAACGCCAGACATGGCGGATGACAGCAGGTGCCCCATGTTGCACCAGACGTGGCAAATCCCTCTGGATGTGGCAGATGACACAGGACGTGGTGGATGACACAGATGCCGCAGGTTGCGCCAGACGTGGCGAACCCCTCTGGACGTGGCAGATGACACAGGACGTGGCGGATGACACAGATGCCGCAGGTTGCGCCAGACGTGGCGAATCCCTCTGGACGTGGCAGATGACACAGGTGCAGAAGACACGACTCCAACTAGTAGGCACAGGAACAAGAACACAGCACGGGATACAGGAACAGGGCACTGGTAACCACTGGAACGGGAAACACTAAGGTACCATTTGCAAGACAGACTTGGGAATTACTAACAACGCTGAGGCAAGGATCAGACGGGCTGGGGCCCTCTTAGAGTCCAGGAAATCATGTGTGTTGATGATGATGATTTCCTACATGTGCGCGCACTGGCCCTTTTAGAGCAGGCACGCGCGTGAGCGCGCACCCTACGGGACACAGCGGACTGGAGCGGAAGTGAGCGCTGGCGTCTCCTGGGAAGGAGATGGGGACCAGCACTCACAGATCCATGGGCGTCAGGAGGTGAGTGGACCTGACGGCCCGCTGCCATGGACGCTACAGGATTATTGTGTACCAATCATATCACTGTTTAAGAAAACGTATCTCCAAGGGTGCCAACAGTTATCACCTGTCACTGTGTTATATTGTATCAAACCTAAACTGCATGTGTGCGTGTGTGTGTGTGTGCGTGTGACTTTGCAAAAATTGGTTAGAGACCCTAGTAGTTGGCGGGTAAAAAACTTAAATATATAGAAAAATTGCCAAGTCAATAGGAACCAGTTTTTTTCCCAGCTACTTACAAACTAATAAAATAGGATAGTAAATAAATGAAATACATATATTAAATTAGCGACAAACGACATGAAAATGTAAAACTACAATGTGTACAGGCACATGCAATTTGCAGACATAAATCAATCTATAGAACATGAGAGGTATAACCCAATGCAAAGTTGACACTGAGTATAACTGCTAGCTATAGACAATTATATGAAGAATCAGATCCAGTTAACATTACACTAAAAGACTAGTATAGCCCCCCCCTCCCCCGACATGTTTCGCCACAGACGCAGCATCCTCAGGGGTTTTAGGGGCATATAGTGGCACGCTCCAAACAAAACAGCATCTTTATGGACTTCCACTAGAACGAGAACAGGTGTGTGGCTATGTCTAGCCAATGAATGCTTGTATTCACCCTAAGGAACCTCCTCCCTGCCAGATCGACTTGAAATGTGGCCAATAGTAAGCCGATGCAACATGGCCAATCACAAGCAGGCACCCACACCTGTGCACTAATGCCATAGACAGATACCAAAACTAAGTAAAAAATCAGCGCTACTGAGCATGTCAAAGGACTTAGAAAAAATATCAGGCAAACTGCTAGTAGATGCCGAGACTAAGTGGAAAATCAGCGCTACTAAGCATGTCAAAGGACTTAGAAAAAATATATCATGCAAATTGCTACAACACTTAGAATGGCAACCAAATGATGTTGTGCAAAGCATATGGCATCTGTTGCAGCCATTATTACATCTAATGGATGGAGGAAAGGAAAAAGGAAAAGATGGATGTGAATAACATCCATTATTTAACAAGGATGATAATCTTGTGGAAGACAATATAGTACAGCAATATGAGGCATATGTAATTCTTTATCAAAGTGTAAATTGTAAGACAAAGGAGATGCAAAAGACATTATTAATACATGAAATTGACCCTACGTATTAAGGTTATTATATTATACATACTAGAACAACGATCATATGATACAAATAGTATTGATAATGATAAAAACGGCAGTGTTTAAAGTAAATCTTTCACAGATTCATTTAGGCCATAGGGGTTCAAGCTACTGATGCGATGGATCCAACGAGCCTCTTCCTGCAAAAGTCTACGATCAAGTTCGCACCCTCTGGGTCCAAGTTTACGTTGCGTAATACCCCAAAATTGAAGGGATTTTATTTTTTCTAAATGCTCAGTAGCGCTGATTTTCCACTTAGTCTCGGCATCTACTAGTAGTTTGCCTGATATTTTTTCTAAGTCCTTTGACATGCTCAGTAGCACTGATTTTTCACTTAGTCTCGGCATCTACTAGCAGTTTGCCTGATATATTTTCTAAGTCCTTTGACATGCTCAGTAGCGCAAATTTTTGACTAAGTTTTGGGATCTGTCTATGGCATTAGTGCGCAGGTGTGGGTGCCTGCTTGTGATTGGCCGTTTTGCATCGGCTTACTATTGGCCACATTTCAAGTCTATCTTGCAGGGAGGAGGTTCCTTAGGGTGAATACAAGCATTCATTGGCTAGACATAGCCACACACCTGTTCTAGTGGAAGTCCATAAAGAGGCTATTTTGTTTGGAGCATGCCACTATATGCCCCTAAAACCCCTGAGGACGCTGCGTCTGTGGCGAAACATGTCGGGGGGAGGGGGGGCTATACTAGCCTTTTAGTGCAATGTTAACTGGAGCTGATTCTTCATAGAATTGACTGTAGCTAGCAGTTATACTCAGTGTCAACTTTGCAGTGGGTTATATCTCTCATGTTCTATAGACAGATATATGTCTGCAAATTGCATGTGCCAGTACACATTGTAGTTTTACAATTTCATGTTGCTTGTCCCTAACTTAATAAAAGTATTTAATTTATTGTACTATCCTATTCTATTAGTTAGTAAGTAGTTGGGGGAAAAAACGGGTTCCTATTGCCTCTGCACTTTTTCTATATATGTATGAGACTTTGGTTACCATTTGGCGTTTAAATTATCACCAAGAATTTATTTTGTGCATAAATTTAATTCCTCATACTTTCAGACCTCTCACATGACTGCAAAGGAGTGATTCAGATATTATTTATTTTGTTTATTTCCATTTTTTTTTCATTCTATTTAGTGTTCACATGTATATCTGTATTTAGTGTTGATACATGTATAAATATTTAATTACCAAATGTATGCACTTCCCTTCCTGGCTATCTATTGCATAGCAAATCTCAAGAGCCAGTTAGTCAATCCACATAGGGACTTGATGCGTGCGCCTATACTTTTTAATTTTATTTTCTACTGATGTGTATGTAAGTTGTTATTGCCTGGCTTTAAAAAAAAAAGAAAAAAAATCACACTGGCGCTGGAGCGGTCTGATTGGCTTGTGAGGCCAGGCAGGAGCATAGCTATAGTGGGTGCAGAGGTAGCAGTCGCCCAAAGGCACCTTTGCCCCATACAGATGAGTCCTCCCTTAACTTACCTCTAAACCCAACATATCCCGAGATGTATTTTGCGATATGTTAAACAAACATGTCAAAAAGGTATTCCTCCAATGGATGCCCTCGACGGGTGGTGTCCATAGACTCTCCTGCTAAAAAAATTGATACATTTAACGCAGATTTTTTTTTTACTAGATCGCTTTTGACTGATACCTCAAAAGGATGCCATTTGTCAGCCATCCGTTGCCCATAGACCAAACATATAAGTTAATGTATACAATTTTTTTTTACTACATGGCTTGTCATGACAATTATATAACTTAATGCTATTCAAGAAAAGTTAAGGGTGTGAACATCTGTAAAACACCAGTATTATAAATGGCACATGATAGGTGGGGAGCCCTGTTACAGACTATGCACTGAGGTCCAGAAGCTTTAATTTACACCTCTGATGAGGAAAGTTAATGCTATACTTTGTTTATTTACATATTGAATATGTTTTTTTTTATAGGATGCAGTGGAAGAATAACCATAGTAGCTGTAAGGCCCTGTTCACACAGAGTTTTTTTGCAGGGGAAAAAATCTGCTTCAAAATTCCTTCAGGAATTTTGAGGCAGATTTTGACCTGCCTGCAAATTCTTGCCGCGATTTTCGTGGCGTTTTTCGCTAGCGGAGAAAAATGCTTAGTCTGGGAGGTCAAAGGCAGAACCGCGGCAAGAAGGAGCATGCTGCTTTTTTTTACCGCGAGCGCCTAAAAAACGCTGCGGAAAGAAAATGCCTCCGCCTCCCATTGAAATCAATGGAAGGCGGTTTCGGCTGTTTTTGTCACGGGCTCCGAGGAGGTTTCCACGTAAAAATCAGCGTAAAAAAACTGTGTGATCTAGGCTAATAGTGAAGCGAGACTAAGGAAATTTGGAAAACTTGCTTAGCACTGTAAAAAAATGTAACCTGTGTTTATAGTATTGATGTAGAATATGGAAAGTCTTCACATTTTATCAGGTATTTCCTGTGGATCGGGAATCACCTTTCAGATCTTCTATCAGTTTTCACCTTGGTCTGTACTAGATTTCATAGCAGTGTGCTGATGTGGTGTCCCTGTAATCCTGCACGCTACTCTATCTCTACAATGAGCCAAACTTTTTTTTTCAGTTCACAAAAGAGCAACGTACGCCATTTATGCTTTTAACTAATGCTAGAGAAGAGGCAAAATGTTATTATAGGAAAGTAACAAAAAACCATCACAATGCATTGTGAGCGGAAAGGGGGGGGGGCATATTCAAAAACTGAAACTAGACACAGCCACACAGATTATTTAATTTTCTATTCAGCATTATGTTTCCTGCAGGGTTAGCAATTTGATCTGATAAAGATATATTCATTGCCTGGCTTTTTATGAATGCCAACTCTGCTGATATAGAATTTCCTTTTCATGTCCATATGAATTGATCCTGGTTTTAGTGATATCAAATCTACAGAAATATCTCAATTTAAAAATTATGGGCATACTGACAAGAATTTGGCCATGACTGCTGAGAACTGAGAATTACTGACCTTAGCTGACTTAAAGTTTTCGACCTTAAGGTCATGAACATATCATATAAGATAATGTATTTATAAAATGTAAGGCATGAATGAGGTTAATTTCTATTACTAATTACTTAGTAATATTACTATGACTTATATAGGAATGACTGAGGAACAATATATGTGCAGTCAAAGAAATGACCATACTTATGAATATTTGGCCCTAATATAGCGTATAAATGTTATATGAAAGTTCACATCTTGACGACATCCGCCGTATGTACACTTCACTGCCACCAAGGGGTTTGCGCATCCCACCGTACATGTACAGCGTACATGTATGGCTCCGGAGCTCAGCTCGCACCATCACTTGCTGGGGCCCGCTGTATTATACAGTCAGCACCTCGTTATGACAGCCGGGAACGCAGATCGCAGACTGCCAATGGGTTGCTATGGCAGCCAAGGGCCTAACAATGGCACCCACATCTTCCATCTTACTACACCTATTGGTCCCTGGTAAGGCCGGAGATGTGCATTGCCCAAAAGGAAATGTCGCAGACACAGATAAGTCGTGCAAACCAAGCAGGACTTTATTTTATTGAGGTACAATGTTTGGCTTTTTCTCAATTTTACTGGAAGGCACAGCAAGCACAATAGTAGTCACATGGATGTATTACACTTGCGGTGGCTGCCCCTTTAAGTGCTCTCACACTATTTCTGCAGTGGTTCATCGGCATGCTTCACACTGGTGTTAATATGCTTCCCACTTCTGCAGCTTCAATAATTACGGGTCTCCGTCACCGTCACCGTCTCTATTACTACAGCATGCACGCTCACTCCACAGCTTTCTCTCTCTATGATCCGCACTGAAGCGCGGAGACTACACTCCACCTGCTCTATCAGTAATCCTCTTCAGCAGGGGTACTTTCTCAACCCTTGGGGAACAGTAGCTGTGCATTTGGCTAATTAATGAGAAGACTCCTTTTTTTTTCCGCTCTTCCTCCAACTCAGCAGTGCTTTACTCAGTCCAGCCAAGTGGAACTCACCGCACTAATTGTCCCTTACCTGCAGCAGCTCCTCTCCCTGCCTAACACATGTGCTCCATGGCACACACACACACACTGACTTCTCCCTCCGGCAATGAGTAGTACACTTCCGTCACTTGAGGACCTGCATAATTCAGAACATGTGACCACAGGTCGGGTACACATAAAAACACATTTTATTACATCCTGGCCATTAAATGACAACATAGCAAGGGAACTACACTACCGTTCAAAAGTTTAGGGTCACTTAGAAATGTCCTTATTTTTGAAAGAAAAGCACAGTTTTTTTCAATGAAGACAACATTAAATTAATCAGAAATACACTCTATACATTGTTAATGTGCTAAATGACTATTCTAGCTGCAAACGTCTGGTTTTTAATGCAATATCTACATAGGTGTATAGAGGCCCATTTCCAGCAACCATCACTCCAGTGTTCTAATGGTACATTGTCTTTGCTAACTGTGTTAGAAGGCTAATGGATGATTAGAAAACACTTGAAAACCCTTGTGCAATTATGTTAGCACCGCTGTAAACAGTTTTCCTGTTTAGAGGAGCTATAAAACTGACCTTCCTTTGAGCTAGTTGAGAATCTGGATCATTACATTTGTGGGTTCGATTAAACTCTCCAAATGGCTAGAAAAAGAGAGCTTTCATGTGAAACTCGACAGTCTATTCTTGTTCTTAGAGATGAAGGCTATTCAATGCGAGAAATTGCCAAGAAACTGAAGATTTCCTACAACGGTGTGTACTACTCCCTTCAGAGGACAGTACACACAGGCTCCAACCAGAGTAGAAAGAGAAGTGGGAGGCCCCACTGCACAACTGAGCAACAAGACAAGTACATTAGAGTCTCTAGTTTGAGAAATAGACGCCTCACAGGTCCTCAACTGGCAGCTTCATTAAATAGTACCCGCAAAACGCCAGTGTCAACGTCTACAGTGAAGAGGCAACTCCGGGATGCTGGCCTTCAGGGCAGAGTGGCAAAGAAAAATCCATATCTGAGACTGGCTAATAAAAGGAAAAGATTAATATGGGCAAAAGCACACAGACATTGGACAGAGGAAGATTGGAAAAAAGTGTTATGGACAGACGAATCGAAGTTTGAGGTGTTTGGATCACACAGAAGAACATTTGTGAGACGCAGAACAACTGAAAAGATGCTGGAAGAGTGCCTGACGCCATCCGTCAAGCATGGTGGAGGTAATGTGAGGGTCTGGGGTTGCTTTGGTGCTGGTAAAGTGGGAGATTTGTACAAGGTAAAAGGGATTTTGAATAAGGAAGGCTATCACTCCATTTTGCAACGCCATGCCATACCCTGTGGACAGCGCTTGATTGGAGCCAATTTCATCCTACAACAAGACAATGACCCAAAGCACGCCTCCAAATTATGCAAGAACTATTTAGGGAAGAAGCAGGCAGCTGGTATTCTATCTATAATGGAGTGGCCAGCGCAGTCACCAGATCTCAACCCCATAGAGCTGTTGTGGGAGCAGCTTGACCGTATGGTACGCAAGAAGTGCCCATCAAGCCAATCCAACTTGTGGGAGGGGCTTCTGGAAGCATGGGGTGAAATTTCTCCCGATTACCTCAGCAAATTAACAGCTAGAATGCCAAAGGTCTGCAATGCTGTAATTGCTGCAAATGCAGCATTCTTTGACGAAAGCAAAGTTTGAAGGAGAAAATTATTATTTCAAATAAAAATCATTATTTCTAACCTTGTCAATGTCTTGACTATATTTTCTAGTCATTTTGCAACTCATTTGATAAATATAAGTGTGAGTTTTCATGGAAAACACAAAATTGTCTGGGTGGCCCCAAACTTTTGATCGGTAGTGTATATACATAACATATAAAAGAAGAGCATTGAGCTTACTCTTGGCTTGAACCTGTAGGACAGAAAATACTAACACAAACATAAATTTGTACATTTCTTGAGACAGCAGCACATCTCTGGGTGAGAGCTGCTCCATACAATGAAGAACCTTACACCTGTCAGCATTATGCTGACAGGCATAATACATATGTAAGTATTGCAGTGTTTTATATCAGCGATCAAAAAATCACATTGCCTAGTACCCTTGTGGGACTGAAATAAAATGTAAAAAATAGTTAAATAAAATATTTACATATATTAAAACAAAAGAAAAAAGAAATAATTTCCCCCACCCTATAAAAATGCTTTATTATGACAAAAAAGTATAAAGGAAAAAAACAAAACTTTACATAATTGTATCGCCACATCTCTAATTAACTGAACCATACAATTGTAATGTTGTTTAACCCACACGGTGAACAATGTAAAAAAAACAAAGCCAGAATTGCTATTGTTTGTTTATCTCGCCTCCCAAAAAAACGGAATAAAATGCAATCAAAAAGTTGTATGCACACCAAAATAGTACCAATGAAATTTCATCTCGTTCCGCAGAAAATCAAAACCTCACACAAGGGGAAACCATTTTTTTATATGCAAAAGTAGTAAAACAATTTTTTTATTTTATTGTTTAACCCCTTCCCGCTCCTGGACGTACTATTAGGTCATGGTAGCTGTATCGTTCGCGCTCCATGACCTAATAGTACGTCTCGGGAGTAACGGCCGTTTCGGCCGTCCTCCCGACACAAACAGGAGCTGTGACAGCTGCTGTCTTGTTCAGCAGCTGTCACAGCTCCTACAGCGGGGACCGATCGCCGTGTCCCCGCTGATTAACCCCTTAAAAGCCGCGTTCTATAGAGATCGCGGCTTTTTAGGGGTTAAGCTGCCATCGCCGGCCTGCTACGCGATGGTGACTATGGCAACCGGACACCAAACAATGGCGTCCGGCTATGCCATAGACGGAAGCCTAGTGGGTCCTGACAACGTCAGGACCCACTATGCTTGCTGTCAGTGAGTAGCTGACAGTTCTAATACACTGCACTACGCATGTAGTGCAGTGTATTAGAATTGCGATCAGGGCCTCCTGCCCTCAAGTCCCCTAGTGGGACAAAGTAATAAAGTTAAAAAAAAGTTAAAAAAAGATGTGTAAAAATAAGAAAATAAAAGTTTTAAAAGTATTAAAAGTAAAAATCCCCCTTTTTACCTTATTAGTCATTTATTATTAATAAAAATATATAAACAAACAAATAAACTATACATAATTGGTATTGCCGCGTCCGTAATGGCCTGAACTACAAAATTATTTTGTTATTTATCCCGCACGGTGAACGCCGTAAAAGAAAATAATAATAAACCGTACCACAATCACAATTGTTTGGTCACTTCACCTCCCAAAAAATGGAATAAAAAGAGATCAATAAGTCACATGTACCTATAAAGGGTACTGATCGAAACTACAGTTCGTTACGCAAAAAATAAGTCCTCGCACGGCTTTATTGATTGAAAAATAAAAAAGTTCTGGCTCTTAGAATAAGGTAACAAAAAAAGTGAATGATTTTTTACAAAACGTATTTTATTGTGCAAACGCCATAAGACATAAAAAAAACTATACACATATGGTATCGCCGTAATCGTATCGCCCCGCAGAATAACGTGAATATGTCATTTATAGCGCACGGTGAACGCTGTAAAAAAAAAAGAATAAAAAAACAATAGTAGAATTGCTGTTTTTTAGTCACTACGCAACCTAAAAATAGAATAAAAACTGATCAAAAAGCCGCATGCACCCCAAGAAAACTGCAATGGATTCCTCAATGGGTCTAGTTTCCAAATTGGGGTCACTTTTGGGGGGTTCCCAATGTTTTGGCACCACAAGACCTCTTCAAACCGGACATGGTGCCTAATAAAAAAGAGGGCTCAAAATCCACTAGGTGCGCCTTTGTTTCGGAGGCCAGTGCTTCAGTCCATTACCGCACTAGGGCCACATGTGGGATATTTCTCAAAACTGCAGAATCCGGGTAATACGTATTGAGTTGCATTTCTCTGATAAATCCTTTTGTGTTATAAAAAAAATTGTATAAAGAGGATTTTCTGACAAAAAAAAAATGTAAATTTCACCTCTACTTTGCTCTAAATTTCTGTGAAACACCTAAAGTGTTCATAAACTTTCTAAATGCTGTTGTGAATACTTTGAGGGGTCTAGTTTCTAAAATAGGGTATTTGATAGGGGTTTCTAATATATGGGCCCCTCAAAGCAACTTCAGAACTGAACTGGAACCTAAAAAAATAAATAAATGAGGCAATACTTCGCTTCTTACATTATACTGATAATGAGCCGTGCCCACCCCGAGATGACCCCAGTTTTGACCGTTTGTATAAACGGAGACCCCTATTAGACCGTTCCAGTGCACAGTTTTCTCAAGCATACACCCCAAGAAGTCTATTTCTATTGATGAGTCCCTGGTACATTTTAAAGGGAGGGTTCAATTCCGCGAGTACCTGCCGGGTAAGAGGGCAAGGTATGGCGTGAAGATGTATAAGCTGCGAGAGTGCATCAGGGTATACCTACAGGTTTAGGATATATGAGGGAAAGGCCACCCCCAAACCAGACTGCATCCTGGACTACAATAGGTACATGGGAGGGATGGACTTGTAAGATCAAATCCTGAAGCCCTACTGCGCCATGCGGTGTGGTATAAGAAGCTGGCCGTGCACATCATACAGATGGCTTTGTACAATGCGTACGTGCTACGTCGATGTGCAGGCCAGACGAGAACTTTCCTGGAATTTCAAGAGGTGATTATCAAGAACCTAATCTTTGGGGACCAAGAAGGGGGGGCACCCAGTACTTCTGGAAGCAAGGCCACACACATTATACCAGGGCAACACTTTCCACGAGAAGTTCCCCAAACTGGCAAGAAGGGAAAAAGTCAAAAGAGGTGCAAAGTCTGCTATAAGAGGGCGATAAGGGATGACACAATATATCAATGTGACACGTGTCCCGAATAACCAGAGCTCTGTATGAAAGAGTGTTTTAAAATTTATCATACATCCCTTGGATTATAATTGACCCCAATTTTACTTACCCTGATGCACTCCGCACAGCTTATCCTCCCTCGTCTTTCCCCTCTGAGCCCTGCTGTGTGCCCAGGCAGCTGATAACAGCCACATGTAGGGTATTGCCATACCCGGGAGAACCCACATTACAGTTTATGGGGTGTAGGTCTCCGGTCAAAATGCTCACTACACCTCTAGATGAATGCCTTAAGGGTGTAGTTTTAAAAACGGGGTCACTTCTTGCGGGTTTCAACTGTACTGGTACTTCAGGGGCTTCTGCATACATGACTTCGCACTAGAAAATCCCCAGTAGGCCAAATGGTGGTCCTTTCCTTCTGAGCCCTCCCATGGGCCCAAACGGCAGTTTATCACAACAAATGGGGTATTGCTGCACTCAGAACAAATTGCGCAACAGAATGGGGTATCTTGTTTCTTGTGAAAATAAGAAATTTTCAGCCAAAACTACATATTATTTGAAAAAAATAATTTTGTTTTCATTCCCAGCCCAATTCAAATAAGTTCTGTGAAAAAACTATGGGGTCAAAATGGTCACAACACCCATAAATGAATTCCTTGAGGAGTGTAGTTTCCAAAATGGGGTCATTTGTGGTTGGTTTCTATTGCTTTGATACCTCTGGGGCTCTGCAAATGCGACATGGCACCCGAAAACCAAACCAGCAAAATCTGTACTCCAAAGAACACACAGCGCTCCTTCCATTCTGAGGCCTCCCATGGTCCCAAACGGCAGTTTATTGCCACAAATGGGGTATTGCTGCACTCAGGAGAAATTGGGCAACAAAATTGAGTATTTTGTTCCCTGTGAAAATAAGAAATTTTGATCACAAATGACATTTTATTGGAAAAAAATTTCATTTTTTTAATGTCGCAGCCCAATTTAAATAGGTGCTGTGAAAAAACTGTGTGGTCAAAATGCTAACAACAATCATAAATGAATTCCTTGAGGGGTATCGTTTCCAAAATGGGGTCAGTTTTGGTGGGTTTCTATTGCTTTGATACCTCTGAGGCTCTGCAAATGCGACATGGCACCCGAAAACCAATCCAGCAAAATCTGGACTCCAACAAACATATAGCGCTCCTTTCCTTCTGAGCCCTCCCATGGGCCCAAACGGCAGTTTATCACCACAAATGGGGTATTGCCACACTAAGGACAAATTGGGCAACAAAATGGGGTATTTTGTTCCCTGTGAAAATAAGAAATTTTGATCACAAATTACATTTTATTGGAAAAAATTAAAAATTTTTCATTTCACAGCCCAATTCAAATACGTGCTGTGAAAAAACTGTGTGGTCAAAATGGTAACAACAACCATAAATGAATTCCTTGAGGGGTTTAGTTTCCAAAATGGGGTCACTATTGGGGGATTCCTACTGTTTTGGCACCTCAACACCTCTTCAAACCTGGCATGCTGCCTAAAATATATTCTAATAAAAAAGAGGACTCAAAATGCACTAGGTGCTTCTTTGCTTCTAGGGCTTGTGTTTTAGTCCACCAGCGCAGTAGGGCCACATGTGGGACATTTCTAAAATCTGCAGGATCTGGACAATACATAGTAGTGTTTCTCTGGTAAAACCATCTGTGTTACACGAAAAAAAAAATGAATAACATTGAAATTCAGCAAGAAAAATGAAATTTGCAAATTTCACCTCCACTTTGCTTTAATTCCTGTGAAATGCCTGAAGGGCTAAAAAACTTTCTAAATGCTGTTTTGAATACTTTGAGGGGTCTAGTTTTTAAAATGGGGTGTTTTATCAGGGTTTCTAATACATAGGCCCCACAAAGCCACTTCAGAACTCAAGAGGTACCATAAAAAAAAGGCTTTTGAAATTTTCTTCAAAATATGAGAAATTGCTGTTTATGTTCTAAGCCTTGTAACGTCCAAGAAAAATAAAAGAATGTTCAAAAAACGATGCCAATCTAAAGTAGACATATGGGAAATGTGAACTAGTAACTATTTTGGGTGGTATAACCGTCTGTTTTACAAGCAGATGCATTTAAATTCTGAAAAATGAAATTTTTTCAAAATTTTCTCTAAATGTTGCAATTTTTCACAAATAAACACTGAATATATAGACCAAATTTTACCACGAACATGAAGCCCAATGTGTCACAAGAAAAAAATCTCAGAATCACTTGGGTAGGTTTAAGCATTCCGACGTTATTACCACATAAAGTGAAATATGTCAGATTTGAAAAATGGGCTCTGAGCCTTAAGGCCAAAACTAGGCTGCGTCCTTAAGGGGTTAAAAGTTCTGTAGTAAAACATAAAAAAATAAATACATTTGGTTTCACACTAATTGTACTGACCCGCTGCAAAAAGTTTATATGTCATTTATACCGCATGGTCAATGCCATAAAAATTAAACACAAAAATCAATAATGGAATTGCTGTTCTTTTCAACCCACTCAAAAAATGGATAATACTTATACAATACATTATAGGTATCCTAAAATGGGGCCATTGAAAAATAAAACTGATCCCACAAAAAATGAATGCTCATACAGCTATGTCAATACAGCAATTAAAACGTTATGGCCCTCGGAAGGCAGGGATAAAAAACATAAATCACTGTGTTTTCAATCCCCAAAAAAGCTGTAAAGCTATTAAATGGACATGCCACCACTTTCTGATCGGTGAGTGTCTGACTACAACATAGCTCCATTGAAGAAATTGGGGCTGTGCCACCACCCCCTGCATAACTACTTTGCAAAGTAAAAAATTTAAGGGCCGCAGGGCTAAACCAGCAATATGGGCCCTTAATTCGTAGAATCCGTGGGGGTCTTGGAATTTGGACCCCCATTTTCTGGGAAGGAAAAACTTCTTTAAAGTAAAAGAGAAAGGGTGGAATTTATTAAGAAACAAGGAAACAAGCTGCGACAAATTTATTTATAGGAGCCCGTCTCTTAATAAATTTGTTGCACCTTCAGCTGTCCTTGCCACTGAGTGAAATCTATGCCAGCCAGGAGCTGGCAAATATTTCCGCTATAATTTACACCAGCTTCTGGCATAAATGATAGTAAATGTGCCAGGCCGTGAATGGCCCCATCATTCCACAAAGCTCCGCCCACATTTTAGAAAAGTGTCGAGAGCGGCAGAAATAGCAAAAAAGTCAAACTTTTTGCAACTTTTGAGCCATTTGCGACATTTTTATGCCAGAAAACTGGTATAAAAATGTTGATAAACACCCCAAAAGTTGATAAATTCCTCCAATGAGTCTTCAGGGAATAGCCTATTGTTTACATTTTTATGTTAACCCCTTCCCGCCGCAGCCAGTTCAACTTTTTTCACTTTCATTTTGTTATCCTCACCTTCCAAGAGCTATTACATTTTTATTTTTCTGTCAACATAGCTGGATAAGGACTTGTTTTTGTGGGGCGTTTAGTACAAAGGAGAATGCTTAACCCCCTAATGGCCGACCTATTTTAAACCTTAATGTCCAAGCTATTTTTTTTTTCGTTTTTCCATCGTCGCATTCCAAGAGCTATAACTTTTTTTCATTTTGCGTCGACATAGCTGTATAGGTCTTGTTTTTTGTGGGACAAGTTGTATTGTTTAATAGCACCATTTTGGGGTACTTATAATTTATTGATAAACTTTTATTAACTTTTTTGGGGGGTAATGGAAAAAAAACCATACATTTTACCACTCTTTTTTTGCGTCTTAGATTACGCAGTTTACTGTGTGGTATAAATAACTTTATTCAGTGGGTCATTATGATTGTGGTGATACCAAATTTATATAGATTTTACTACTTTTACACAGTAAAAACACATTTTTTTCAAAATTATTTGTTTTTGTGTCACCATGTTTTAAGAGCCATAATTGTTTTATTTTTCCGCCGATGCAGCTGTATGGGGGCTTGTTTTTTGCGGGACGACTTCTAGTTTTTATTGGTACCATTTTGGAGTACATACGACTTTTTGATCACTTTTTATCAATTTTTTTTAAAGCAGGATGAACAGAAAACAGCAATTCTGGCATTGTTTTCTTTTATATTTTTTACGGAGTTCACCGTGCGGGTTAAATAATGTAATTGCTTTATAGGTGGGGTTGTTACGGATGCTGCGATACCAATGATGTGTAATGTTTTAATTTTGTTTAATTTTTTTTCATATTAAAGTATTTTATAAGGGAAAAAGTGGGTTTTTCATTATTTTTATTTGGGATTTTTCTTTATTTATTATTAACTTTATTAAACTTTTTGCTAACTTTATTTCACTATGCGATCTTCTGATTGCTTTTATAATACACTGCAATACTTCTGTATTGCAGAGTATTATTGCCTGTCAGTGTAAAACTGACAGGCACCTGCTAGGTCCTGCCTCAGGCCCCCGGCTGCCATAGAAGCCAATGGCACCCTGCGATTGTAATTGCAGGGTGCCGATGGGGTGAAAGAGGGAGCACCCTCCCTCCAAAACCACTTGGATGCGGTGCTCGCTATTGAGCGCCGCATCTAAGGGGTTAAACGGGTGAGATCGATGTTGAAATCGATCCCGCCCGTTAGTGCAGGTGTCCGGCTGTCTTTAGACCGCCAGACACCCGCTTTAGCCGGCACGAGTGCCGGGTTTATGTCAGAGCGCCGTGAAAAGGCGTCGCTCTGGCATTAGTACCCTTAACGGCCCCCGTGAAAAGGCGTATTGGCGATCGTTGAGGGGTTAATCAACTCCAGAGCCGATGGGGTGACAGAGGGTTTCCCCTCTAACCGCTTAGATGCCACAGTCGCTATTGACGGTAGCCTCTAAGTGGTTAAAAGTCTGCGATTGTTCTCTACTATACTGGACGTTCGATCAGTGTGTCAGCTGCAGGGAGTCAGCTCCTGAGCCAGCTCCATACATACCCCTGCAAGATCAAACAGTTACATACGGAGGGAGTTGTAAGGGGTTAAAAAAATGTTTTACTTTTTTTTTATAAGGTATATTTTTAATTCTCCATGTTACTATGTACAATATATGAAAAAACATTTTTCAGTTTTCATATTTGCCACTGAGAACAAACAACAGGTGTTCTTGCACCTGCATACACATTTTATATAATTTAGTTGGAATGTGCTGTTCAAACTTTTGTGTTGTTTATGTGATTCATATATGTGGGGTTAGTGACTGCCTCCATTCTTTGATCTTGCACTCCTCCCATTCTGCCCCGGGTGATTTTAATTAGTTCAATGCTGGATCCTACCATCCCCGTGTATATATGTAGGCTTAGTCCCAGTTCTGGGTGTATGTGCAGAGTAGGTCCCCACCTTACAGAGGTCGCCTTGTGGTGGCAGGTGGGCAAACACTTTTTGATCAAAATGTGCACTAAGAACCTCCCTATTATAAGTAGATTTAGCAGTAATGCATATTTATTTATATTTAGTGGTTTAGGTTACATTGGTGTTCGCAGTGTGCTGTCGCCATTTTTTGTCTGCTAACATTAGGCTGACAGAGATCACTTATCAAATAATGCTGTGTACACTGCCTTCATACACATTGGATTGCTGGCTGATCTTCTTAAAATCGGCAGGTTCGACCAATATTTATTTAATGTGTACTGTATGGCAAGCTTTAAGTTGCTCTACTGCCTTGGCAACATTAAAAGCGAACCTACGGTTCACAATAAAAAGGTCACTATATATGTAGAATGTATAGTTAACATACCTGGTGCCCTCCTTTTCAATGTTGCTGCCGCGGTTCATGCCATTCCCAGTCCCCTCTTCATGTATGTAAAATGGTTGCCGGCTTCGTAGTTTGAGACATATCCCCATGTTTCAGACTACTATATATGCAACATTATAGCCTATGTGTGACGGATGCGTTAAACGGATGCTTAACATTGGCATCCATCATCCATAGACTATAAAGGCATCCGTTTAATGGATATTTCATTAAAAGGGTCTTGAGAGTTTATGACATATCTGTTAAACGGATACCATTATAGCCTATGAATGATGGATGCCACTGTTAGGCATCAGTCACAGCCTACATTTAATGTATACCTCATACGAAGGCCAAAAATGTGATGTAAACATAGCCTTAACTATACAGTACATTATGCCTGTAATATACTGTATAGTGAAATTTTAAATGTGAACTGGAAGGTCTAAGTATGTCCATCCACTCAACCGAATTTTAAGATAAGTGGGCCAGGAGGAGATTTTACTTTCTGATTATTGCAAGATCGTTTCAGGAGTTGCAGAAAGTCTTAGGCTCCATTCACACCACATTTGGGGCATACAGGTCAGGTTCAAGTTTTTCCCCTAAATAAACATATGCTCAATTAAAAAAAAAAATTGAAAAAAACCTAAGCAATTATATGTCAATACAGCTCTATATTCCTGATATTGCAAAATAAAAAGCATATCTTAATGTATACATTGTTTTCTGTATGGAATACCATTGTAGACATCACTATTCAATACTGTCAAGAAATTGTATCCAGTTGTATGTCATATGTATGCCAAAAGGAAACTCTTTTGACCAATAAAAACCTATGGGTATGTCTAAGGATACAATTGGATACATTTCTCTTCTTAACCAAACGAATCCTTCTCACGTAGCCCATAAACATGGTGTGAATGGAGCTTTACTGATTGACTAATAAATAGATATGATAATATCACCAAGTTTGAGATCTATTGAGAATCAGAATAATATGCATTTTAGAATCAATGGAAACTTTTTTTGAAAAAATTCTCTTATCTCTACTACTATTCTGTTGATTTTTGTATAAGGCTTCGTTCACATCTGTGTAAGGGCTCCGTTCCGACGTTCTGAAATAAATAGCGTAGTCGACTACGGTATTGATTCCGTCAAAACTATGGAACCATTGCACAACTGAGACAAACAGAAACCATTGGCACCGGATACGTCACCATTGAAATTAATGGTGATGCAAACGAAAACCTATGTTTTCCGTTTGTTTCAGTCAGGGTCCCGTTCTTATGGGAATCAATACGAATGGATGCCTGCTGGCAAAATACACCCTTATTTTCCAACTATAAATGGAATTAAAATAACAAAATTTTATTGTGCTATTAAAGCAAAGGACAAACTACACAGAAATTTAAAAGATTCATGTCCGTTGCTACATTGATCAGCGTAGTGCAATATGTAACAGCGCTGTGATGGAGGTACAGGGTGTCAGCGGCTGCAGGACGCCGCACTCCAGCCAACAGGTACAGTATCTGAAGTCAGCAGTTACATGTGTTAAAATTTCAAAAGAGCCCCCCCGACATGTTTCACCACGTCTTCAGGGGTATCGGGGCTAATGACGGCGCGCCGCGGGTTTCTCATGGCTAAATACATGGCAGATTCACTACAGGTGTCACTTCATTAAAGCCACGGCCAATAGGAATAAGAGCAGAGGGCCGAGCCTCCACCTTTGTGATGGACAGATGATCCAGCAAATGGTAAGTTCAGCACTGAACAACCAATGAGAAGTGGTGTAATGACGCATGCGCAGTGACCTACAGGGTGAAAACCGAGTATTACGGTCAAGAGGGGAGTCTCACCAATGCGCATGCGCGAAAAACCAGCATCTAAATGCCAGGGGGAGCTGAACGGACTCAGTCAGTTACTGTGAAGATAGGTATACACTTCAATAAAGACAGCAAAGTCCAGAGCACTTACTCTGAATCAAGGTATAGCAGTTAGAATTGCAGATGTTAGAAAGTGTCATTGTTTAACGCTAGCAAAAGGGGGGTAGGAAATACCCCATTTCTGCTGAATAGCAGAATATTGCTAGTAAGGATGATGATATCATCAATTATCATGGTCAAGTCATAGTGACACTTCTTACAAGGGAAAAACCACAGCGGTAGCCGTCAAAGGAGTGTAGTTTAAATATGTCAATACTCATGAACAAAACATTAAACTGTAGAATGGCAGAGAATGATGAGGAAATGTAAATAGGTAATACCCATTAATATTTTAGTACAATTAACATACTGCATAATAATGTGTCCCCGAGTAGAGAACACACCAACCATAGCTAGCCACCTTAATGGTGATCAGGCCTTGCCAGTGCTATGTTCATAGCAGTACAAAAATAAGAAATATACTGGGTAAAGATAAATGAATGTCGAAAAGGTCAAAGAAACGCCACAAAAGTGAACCTCTCATTAAGGCCACCCGGACTAAGGGTCCCCAAATGGTGAATCCAGCGTGCTTCCTCATGTAGCAATCTACGATCTAGATTACCGGCTCTAGGGCCTAGTTTAATCTGAGTAATACCCCAAAATTGTAAAGAACGAATGTCCCCACCATGTGTAAATCGGATGTGTCTAGACAGTGGTGTGTCATCTTTCTGATTAATGGTACTCAAATGTTTCGAGATTCTTCTCCTTAATTCCTGGATAGTTTTTCCCACGTATAACTTAGGGCACGGACATTTAGCTACATAGATTACACCTTTGCTCTGACAGTTAATGAATTGTCTCATTTGGTAAGATCTACCATCAAGCGGGTTAGTGAATTGCTTGACAGTAGGCATAAGGTGACAAAACGAACATCGGCCGCAGGGATGGGAACCTACAACTGACGATTTAAGCCAGCATTTAGATACCGAAGTAGATCTAGAGTGATGTACCAAATAGTCGCGCAGGTTCCTACCTCTGCGATAAGTTATGCTGGGAGTGGGGGGGACTGCATCCTGAAGGTCAGGGTCGGCCAGAAGAATTGGCCAGTGTCGCTGTAGGATCTCACGGACCTGTCGAGAGCCTGTGTCAAAGGTGCCAATACATCTAATGTTAGTTGATCCCGCAGATTTGATAGTAGTTTGAAATTGCTGGGTACCCTGGGGTTTCCGTTCACATAAGAGTTCCTTTCTGTCTGTGGCCCTTGCCCTAGTGTATGCTTTATGTAGCCATTTCTTAGGGTATCCACGTGCAAGGAATTTAGAAAACAGTCCATCACACTTCAATTGAAAGGACCGCTCGTCGGATCAATTCCTTTTGGCTCTGAGGTATTGCCCTATAGGAATGCCCTTCTTTAGAGCGGGTGGATGGTAGCTTTCCCAGTGTAGTAGACTGTTAGTTGATGTTGGTTTCCGTGAAATATCTGTATGGACTCCACCAGCAGGATCCAGGGAGATTTTAAGGTCCAAGAAAGTGATCTCCTTTTTGTGTATAACGTGAGTACATTTCATGCCCACCTGATTGCGTCATTACACCACTTCTCATTGGTTGTTCAGTGCTGAACTTACCATTTGCTGGATCATCTGTCCATCACAGAGGTGGAGGCACGGCCCTCTGCTCTTACTCCTATTGGCCGTGGCTTTAATGAAGTGACACCTGTAGTGAATCTGCCATGTATTTAGCCATGAGAAATCCGCGGCGCGCCGTCATTAGCCCCGATACCCCTGAAGACGCTACATCCGTGGTGAAACATGTCGGGGGAGCTCTTTTGAAATTTTAACACATGTTGCTGCTGACTTCAGATACTGTACCTGTTGGCTGGAGTGCGGCGTCCTGCAGCCGCTGACACTCTGTACCTCCATCACAGCGCTGTTACATATTGCACTACGCTGATCAATGTGGCAACGGACATGAATCTTTTACATTTCTGTGTAGTTTGTCCTTTGCTTTAATATCACAATAAAATTTTGTTTATTTTAATTCCATTTATAGTTGGAAAATATGGGGGTATTTTGCCGGCAGGCATCCATTCGTATTGATTCTTATTTTGCCCACTAACTATTGGGGTCTTCCTTTCCAGTGTCTGTTCTTATGGGAAGCTCTGACGGAACGTCAGAATTGAGCCATGACGCAGATGTGAACGAAGCCTAATATGTAATATGTCCAAATGGATGGTTTGGTTCCAATACTACATCGTTCAGATTAATGTTGTATGTATTATTTTCTCAGGTACTGGCTGACTGTAGGGAAGGATATCTTTATATATGAATGAAACATCCAATACACTACAACCCATAATCCAATAAGTTATAGCTCTCTTAAACTACAGAACCAATTAATTTTAACTTTTATTTACATTTTACTATCAAATACGTTTTACCAAAGTAAAGGGAGGAAATGAGACAATGGTTAAAGGAACCAGATCATTGCAAAATACTTTTATTACTCAATAATATATTACTTCCTATAGATGTATCTGCTTAGTGATTTCTTAGCTAAAAAGTTGATCCTTTGTTAACTTACTTTATTAGTAAATAGCTGTTAAGTTCAATGGGTTGTTTCATCATAGTCATTGGTAGGGATCTGAAAATTGTGTGTCCTGATAGAACCCTAGCTAAAACAAGGTGGCAGCGGCGCTAAGAAAGTTCTGTTCCACTACATCTTCTGATGGCTCTGATCAGCTTTTTCCGGGCAGCCACATGGACAGCCATTGATTATATTTGGAAATAATCACTAATCGGAACACTGGTGTATGTTGAGACAACCCCTTTTATCTATACAATAAAGAACCAACTATCTTTTATATGGAAATCACCAGGCTGCTACATTTTGAAATAATTTCCGTTTCCGTCAATGTTAATTTAACATACAAAATGATTACTCCCACTGTAGAAAGGATTTTCACTATTTTTTTTTCTTTAGGTGTGAAGATACTATTCAAGCAGGAAAACCTTGAAGTTTATTGATGCAGTGGTGTAAGAAAAAGACTACATTTACAACATGTGTCGCGTGAGGACAATCTGCATGGACTTTATCTGTTTTGGCCACAGTTCAAAGAGTTTACCTTTATGTCGAATGTAAACTCTTGCTGATTACAGTCTGCCGCAAGGTCCTGTCTCGTGTGTCTGCACCATGAACTTGTTTGTTGAAAGTACCTGGTCCTTAAGGGAACCCAGAGTCATTTAGTATGTAAACAGATATCTGGGGAAAAAGGACTTAGGGACAATTCATTCTACAGAGGGTGTGTGTATGTATATATGTGTATATATGTGTATATGTATGTATATATATGTATGTATATATATATATATATATATATATATAGAAAGGTAACCTCCTACCAATGGTACACTTCACTATAACTTGTTAAAATATGATGATATTTCTATCATTTCACCTCCCACAGGCTTTATACAACGGCTTTCAAAGCGCACAATATTGATTTTCTTTTTTACATTTCTCTGATGTAAATATTGACAGCCATGAGTAATAGGTTTTTTTTTTTTGTTGCAGGACTTCTGCTCCTGAGCTTACAAAAGATTATGGCTATGTTCACACGGAGTATTTTGCCGAGATATTCCTCCTGCAAAATACTCCGTGTGAACATAGCCTTAGTATTTCAGCTACTGAGGCAGAATATGTTGAATAAACATAATCTTACTAACCCAGTAGGTTGCTTGGTCCCAGTATTAAATGGGTTCTCCATGATATATCTTTTTCTTATTTAGACCTATTATTCTTGAAGAATAAAAGAGTTTTGCAATACCATGTTTGTAAAATAAATAAAACCTCTCTTTCTTAGTACACCAACAGAAGAGAAGGAAGTTATATATATTTTTTTTCTCCAAGCATGGTATTGCAAAGTCCTCCTATTTTTCAAGTATACAAGGGATTAATAAAAAATAAAGAATATATATATATATATCCTGAAGAACCCTATTAAATGGATTTCCCCGTGTAAGACATTGACATTATAGTGCTAGAACAAGCCATCAATGTGCAATAAATGGGAGTCTGAGCGCTATAACCCCCACCGATTGCTAGCGTAAAACGACAGCAGAGCTAAGAAAGTACTGTGCCCCTACGGTTCCCCTTCAATGTTCTATTGCTGGCCAATTAGGCTGGATTCACACAAGCATGTTCAGTTCGTAATGGACGGAAAATATTTCGGCCGCAAGTCCCGGACCGTACACACTGCAGGGAGCCAGGCTCCTAGCATCATAGTTATGTACGATGCTAGGAGTCCCTGCCTCGCTGCGGGACAACTGTCCCGTACTGTAATCATGTTTTCAGTACGGGACAGTAGTTCCACGGAGAGGCAGGGACTCCTAGCATCGGTCCGGGATTTGCGGCCGAAATACGTTCCGTCCATTACGGACGGAACATGCTTGTGTGAATCCAGCCTTATAGTCAATGGCAGACTATGCAGCCTCCTAAAAAAGCTAAATGGAGCCAGAGTTGTATGGTTATTTCCTAGCACTATTTCCACTTTGTTTTAGCGATTTGCGTGGCTTTTAGCAATTGTAACCCACCAATTGGACATTGATGGCATATTCTAGTAATATGCCATCAATGTCTTCAATAGGAAAACTCTCATTAAACATAGAAAAGAAAAAAAAGTGTTGTTTATTTCAGCAAAGTAATTCAGATAGTTTATTCCACACACAAACATTCAAAAGGAAGGCCTACAGATTCTGGAGTTTTTAAATAGACATTGTAACGTCAATTTATTTATTAGGAGTTTTTTGTTCTCTAGGCTAGAGTCTACTTGTATCACATTTTTAGACCAGACCACTCATGTGTTTCTCTTTCCCATAAACCCATTGCCTTCTTTATGACACCGCCGTCAATCCAGAGGATTAGCAACCTTCTCAAAACACAATTTCTTAAGGTTATAGTCCAAAGAGGAAAAATATGTGTAAAATAGATCAGGAAGGGGAATGAAGTTAAGGAGGTAACCAGGATCAATAGTCATGACATTTACTCGTTGCATAGTGTGTGCATTTTTCCATCTTAAAAGACAAAACTGAAAAAGTTGATCGTGGGATTCCAGAAGTAATATTCCACAGGCTGTGCATTCTCCCACCTGAACTTTCTCGGTTTTATTAGAATGAAGTTTCTGCACTTCTCTCCTCTGGCCGCTTTATCGTCGGTCCTCCCCCACATCTTCATGGTCTGTAACCAGCCTTTTAACTTACATTTCAAGTAGCTTTAAAATTGAACGTTAGGCTGGATTCACACGGGCGTGGCGTTTTTGCGGACGCAAAAACGCGGCGTTTTGTGCGCGCAAAAACCACTTGACAGCTCCGTGTGTCATCCGTGTATGATGCGCGGCTGCGTGATTTTCGCACAGCCGCCATCATAGAGATGAGGCTAGTCAACGTCAGTAAATAGTCACTGTCCAGGGTGCTGAAAGAGTTAACTGATCGGCAGTAACTCTTTCAGCACCCTCGACAGTGAATTCCGATCACAATATCGAGCAACCTGTTAAAGAAAAAAATAAATTAAAAAAAAGACGTTCGTACTTACCGAGAACTTCCCTCCCGGCCGTTGCCTTGGTGACGCGTCCCTCTTTCGGCATCCAGCCCCACCTCCCTGGATGACGCAGCAGTCCATGTGACCGCTGCAGCCTGTGCTTGGCTGGAGCTGTCACTTGGACTGAATTGTCATCCCGGGAGGTCAAACTGGAGGAAGAAGCAGGGAGTTATCGGTAGGTCAGAACTTTTTTTTTTTTTTTTACACGTTCATGTATATTGTGATCGGAAGTCACTGTCCAGGGTGCTGAAACAGTTACTGCCGATCAGTTAACTCTTTCAGCACCCTGGACAGTGACTATTTCCTGATGTTGCGTACCGGAATTTTTTTTGCCGGGTTCGGTTGTCCGGGTTCGCTCATCTCAAAGACACTCCGTTTGGATGTTTGTAAACAGAAAAGCACATGGTGCTTTTGTTTACATTGAGTTTGACAGCTCTTGCGCGAATCACGCAGTTCGCACGGAAGTGCTTCCGTGCGGCATGCGTGGTTTTCACGCACCCATTGACTTCAATGGGTGCGTGATGCGCGAAAAAAACGCCGAAAGAACGGACATATCGTGACTTTTTTCAGCGGACTCACGCTGAGTAAAAATCACGCACATGTCCGCACGGCCCCATAGACGAATATAGGTCCGTGCAACGCGCGTGCAAATAACGCGCGTTGCACGGACGTGATTCCCGTTCGTCTGAATAAAGCCTTACCATCCTCATTCAAATAGGGATCGTCTCACGAAGGCAACCTGTCTATACGCCCTATTAAGGCATATGGATGCCATAGCCCCTCCCCCTAGGCACTCAACTGAAAGATTGGCAGCACTTTCCACCAGCAAAATCAGCTGTTTCCCAGAAATGACGGGAGCCAGACCAGTGCCGATCAGCGGATTACCGCAGCGGCTGCAAAATGTAAAGGCAGCATGCTTTAGGAGCCCTAATCTTCGGGAAGCCTAATTCTGATCCATACTGGCTGTTCTGAGCCAGACCCAGATTGCAGTCATGTGAATGGCCAGAATGTATCACTATTGGCAGAGGCTTTCCCTGGCAAAATATTTTGATTGTGGCAGCTGCAAAATTTTATAAGGCAGTATGTTATGGTAATGAATTCTTTATTATTAATAAGCATCAACTAAAGAATTATGAGCTAGCAAGGGATTAGGTGCTGAAATTACCCATACTCTTTTCAAAAGTACTTCAATACAGCGAATGGCCATTTACGTGGACCAGGTATCGTCATGATTCATACACTTTCAAAGTATTGTAAAGAGAATAGCCTTGTGAATTAAAATCATGAATTATTCATACATAAAAATAAAATTGTTATCTTTTGTAAAGTTGTTAAATGTAAGACCTCATGCACACACGAATATTCTTTTGCGGCCGCAATTCCCCCGAAAATCCACAGGTGAATTGGTTTCCACGGTCCGTGCATTGCCGCAGAGCCTGGACCGCAAAAAGAACGCACGTCTTATTATGGCCGTGCTTTGCAGACCAGGCTCATAGGAAATAATGCACGCGGCCATATGCACGGATTTGCGGGCGGCTCACGGGTGATGCCAACCCGAAAATCACGGCCGTGCACATGGCTACGGTCGTGTGAATGAGGCCCAAGTGTCGTCCAAACTTTTTATTGAAGTACATTGTAGTCAATCTAATTTGCTTTTCAAAATGGCAGCAGATGTACAATAATTGTAATAATGCAAACGCACATTCAATTCTTGTAGCAACTTTTAAAACCGAAAACTGATAATTCGTCTGCAGTTTATAAAAAAAAAAAAAAAAAAAGGAAATGTAGATGTGTGAAATTCAGGAAATGCTTAAGGCCTTATTCACACGAACGTGTCAGTTTTGCGCGTGCAAAAAATGCTGCGTTTTGCGCACGCAAAAGTTGTGTGCCGTGTATATGGTGAGTGGCTGCGTGATTTTTACGCAGCTGGCATCATTATGACACTCCTTGTTATGTGACGACACAGTAAGGCGTCATTCACACAAGCGTGGCGTTTTTGCGCACGCAAAAACGCAGCGTTTTGCGTGCGCAAAAGCCTCTTAACAGCTCCGTGGGGCAGCAGCATATGATGCGCGGCTGCGTGCTTTTCGCGCCGCCACCATCATTATGACACTCCATTTGGATGTTTGTAAACAGAAAAGCAAGTGGTGCTTTTGTTTTCAGTCATCCTTTAGACAGCTGTTGCGCGAATCATGCTGTTCGCACGGAAGTGCTTCCGTGCGACATGCGTGGTTTTCACGCACCCATTGACTTCAATGGGTGCATGATTCGCGCAAAACGCCCAAAGAATGGACATGTCGGGACTCACGCGGAGTAAAAATCACGGACATGTCTGCACGGCCCCATAGACTAATATAGGTCCGTGCAAATCACGCGCGTTGCACAGATGTAATTCCCGTTCGTCTAAATAAAGCCTAAAAGGAAGGAATTATATTTTTCCCTTCTCTACCAGCTGTAGCGCGAATCACGCGCGTCACCCGGAAGTGCTTCCGTGTGCGATTTGCACGGACCCATTGACTTCAATGGGTGCGTGCTGCGCAAAACACGGGCAAGTATAGGACATGTCGTGAGTTTTCCGCAGCACACACACGCTGCGTGAAAATCACTGACAGTCTGAACAGCCCCACTCCCTAACATAGGTCCGGGCGATGCGCGTGAAAATCACGCGCGCATGACGGACGCATAACACGTTCGTGTGAATAAGGCCTAAATGTTACAATGCACCTGTATGTGAGACTAGAGAGGGCAAGTTAACTATTGTTCTGAAATCGTTTTGCCAGAATATTCCCAAGCATGTTATTATAAAAATAAAGAAAGAAATACTCCATTTGCTGTTGAGGATTTTTATTTTTTTCTACTTGTACAGCTATTGTTTACATTGCAATAATGCAGTTATAGAAACAGCCCAAACCCTGTCTCCCGGCAGTTTATTATTAACACAAGCAGGACAAAAGCGTCATGAAATAAACATAAGGAAAACAAAAACAAAAAAAAATACATAATAAAATAATGACTGACCTTTCCTAAAGATTAGTGACTAGCTTTAGGATGTACCTTTAAAAAGGGATTGGGTTCAAAACATTCATTAACCCCTCTAATGCCAGTGGAACTGGCAATGTGTTGCCATTCCCCCTGGCGCCAAAGAGGTTAAAAGGCACCAAAGACAAAATATACATATTTACAAACATACAATAAAAACAAAAATTTACATAATCCTTCGACAGGGTGTCTGAGTTTTTAAACTTACTGTAAACCTTCACTTCAGAAAAAAAAAAAAAAAAAAAAAATTTACAAACAGGCTGTTGCGTTTAGACAAAATAACTTTTCACGTACACTGGTGCAATACATTAAAATATGTTGTAAGTGCTCTATCACAATAAAACAAATCTCAGATTGGATTCTGCCCGCAGATACAATCTAAAGGTTTGCTGTATTTCAGAATTTCTTTATAGCGCTTTGTATTTTTTGTTTTTAACTTTTCATAATATAGGTATATTTATATATGTGTATATATATATATATATATATATATATATATATATATTTACAACTCTGCCATAAATTCATTTTCCTTTGGTTAAAACTATAACAAAAGTTAAAGCCCTCTCTTAAAAAGCATACACAATAATTCTTTGTTCTATTTTTCTTCTTACGAGTGCACATTTTGCATACCATAAAATTAAATACTTTGTAAATGTTTCAAGGGTGCAAGAAAGTTAGCAACTAGAAAAATATTGGATTTAGGCGCCTCCTAGTGCTGGTATAATATTGCAGCTGTAGCAAAAAAGGTACCCTCTGGGGTCATATCAGCCGAATCTAAAAAGGCAAGGCTATCACTGGCCAAATGACTCAAGAACGCCTTATTGCTCTATAATGGAGGGGAACTGATGCGGGGCAAATGCTGAACTCTGCCAGGCAGAATGGAGGAGTTTATCATTTCCCATTCAAAGAATGACAGTCAGTCGACTCTGCCATGACAGTCTTGCGTTCGACCACAACTTGGTGCTTGGCTAGTTCCTCTTAAGTCAGTCTGTCAAACACCTAGCACTGGCGCAATAATTCATTAAGTCCCACTTATGTACATGGATAAACACTGTCCCCTTTGAAAATACACTCCTTGGGTGCATATAACTATATTTTAATGTGTTTTTTATTTAAGGTGCCAAATATAGGCTATTCTTAAGCTCACAAGTACAAACAGGAACTAGAGGTGCCAAAGCTCCTTTGAACAAGATGCCTATTTCAAGTGCTTGTGTTTTGCTGCATTCATAGAATGCCAGATGGCACCCGAGCATGGAGATGGTCATGAGATTTTGGTAAGAGGATTCATGAATAATTCAACTTCCCAACAGATTGTGGTTTTCTCCAATTTGTACCTGGCTTCTTTACAGTCACTAAAACATGGCTGTTGATATTATTCTACTAAGCTAGAGACTGTTAGTCACCAAAGAAAAAAGTAGAAAGGTGTTACCTGTGGGGCATCTTGGCAAATTTTAACAAATGGAAAATAGGACAATCACAATAATGCCTTACTGCAGGCATAAGAACCAGGAAATCTTAAGGGACCTGTGAATCCCCAGCTGATGAACCACCTATCAAAGTATGACGGTTCAAAAAACGGGATTAAAAGATGCTGACCCACACCATTATTATGAGACCTTCTGAATCACTCTCAAAATAAAACACACGAGCATTATGACCGATTCTCAGCTGGTGCTCCAAAAGCTATATTTCACTCCCCATGGGAGCGCCAGTGCATTATTGGCTGGGTCCACACAGCAAGGTGCAACAGGCTTTGCATGCCCAATCTAACTCTTCATTCAGTCTTTTCCTCAACATTCTGATTCTCTCAGGCTGAGAATTAAAATGCTGAAATAATAAAGAGCGCATGGTCACACAGATTTTTTTTTAAAAATTTGTATGTATATATAGATTTATATTTACAATTAAGGGCGCACATTTCACATGACCAGGACAAAAAAAAAAAAAAAGAAAAGCTAAACCCGTTTTGTTTTGCCCATATGCGCTTAAAAAGGTCAAATAGAGGCACTCCAGAATAGTTGGGCAGGGCTCAGCAAGATTTTGGGAGATCAGCTGGGAGCTCTGCTTGAGACACACGGTACTGGACCTTTGTGTTGGTGATTGCGCCATGTTTTTGACGCAGGTGAAGTCGTAGTTGGCTCTTGTGACGAAAATGAAGATTGCATTTTTCGCACTGAAAAAAAACAATGAGATATACTTTGATGACACAGGTAAATACATGTACAGTACTGTATGTTCAACAGGTCTGTCTATATACATTTTATAGGGTACGATCACAAACATACTGAATCTTTGCACCAAATGACATCCTTTTCTTTTACTGAATACGCGGTGTATTTGAGCTTGCTCACACCTGACAGACTTGTTGCAGAAAAATCTATTCCATACATTTGAATGGGGTTGTTACTGAGCATGTGCAGGGATTTCTGCAAGTCTGATTGGTCCCATTCAGTTTAATGGGACAGTTGTAGAGATCCCTGAATTATATTATTATTAATAGTTATTCAGCTATATATCACCTGCATATGGAGGTGCATAGTTGGCTCCTTGTCTACATTTCAATTACTTTTAGACAAAATTACTAATAGTCTAATAAGTAAAAAAATTCTAATATTTTATTGATGGGCAAATCATGTAATTCATATAAACAAATGAGCGTAGAAAGACAACGGTGAGGCCTGCCACAACAAACCAACTAACATAACTGTAGATTACATGTTTTTAGCCAGTGAACCTACATGATAGGGTTTCTCTCCAGTGTGAATACGTAGATGACTCTTTAAAGTCTGCAAGTGTCTGAACCTGGTTCCACAGATCTCACATGGGTATGGTTTTTCTCCAGTGTGTATAAGTACATGTGCACGGAGATGAGCGACCTAAGGATACAAAACACATATTTACCTAAAAGAATGGATTGGATAGGAAAAAAAAATACTTTGTTAAATGGTTGATAATCAAAGCGTATGTGCACCGTAGTTTTGCCGGAAGCAATAGCGTAGTAGACTATGCTATTGCTTCCAGCAAAACAATGGCTCTGGTGCACAACAGAGACAAACGGAAACCATGGGCACCGGATCCGTCACCATTGAAGTCAATGGGGATGGAAACCGAAACCTCTGGTGTCTGTCCAGGGTCCCGTTCTGACAGAAAGCTCCTACAGAACTTCAGAACGGGATGCAGATGTGAACCGGGCCTTACACTACACAACGTTTGTATGTTTATAGGCTGTAACCATTGAGACGCATAGGCGCTGTAGACTCAAAACAGTAGGATATTTTTAAACAAGGCTATTTGTAAGATTTTTCTGATCTTAGATCCATAGGAGCAATAAAAGTTTATATGTGGTCAAGAAAGGTCATTGTGAAGTCTAACAACAGTACCCTATAACTACTTCTGTAATATGTAGGACAACATCTCCTTAACATGTCCTGAAGATCACGACTAGTAAAGGAAATCAAACACAACTTGTAGAACTCTGTGTGTGACTAAATAAAGTGTAACAATTTCAGTAATGCCAGATTCAATTATTCTTGGATATTTTGACACTAACCTGTACAAAGCGGGCACCACATGTCTCACACTTATACGGCTTTTCTCCAGAGTGAATTCTTGTGTGGGTCTTTAGGTTTGCAGGTCGATTAAACTGTGCACCACAAATACTACAGCGATATGGTTTCTCACCTGAGGATTAAATAGATAAAAGGTCAATGTAAAATGTTTAAAAACTCTTCTGAATCGTTAATATAATTTTTTTTTAGGAGTTACCAACTCCACTAGCAATAAAATGAATCCCAATAACAAAATTTCACTAAACCTGACAACCCTGCAGTAATTCAGGAACTTACCGGTGTGTACTGTCTTGTGGCTGGCAAGGTTTCCCTTGTAGCGGAATGAAGCTTGGCAGCGGTCACACTTATAGGGCTTATCGCTGTGCATCTGCAGAGTATGTCTTTTTAAAGAGCCCTCTTCAGAGAAACGAGAGTCGCATTCATTACAAAAGAAAGTGCCATTTTCTGTGGAAAAATAAAAATTTAGGTAAGAGATTACACACACACACACACACACACACACACACACACACACTTTAAAAAAAAAAGTAAGATTGGGTCTCTATGGTAAAGAACCGACATGGTAATATTGCAGTAGTTAGCAATGGAAGATAGTAAATCTATTTGATGCCATTTTAATGCCCAACTTCTTAGGCAAAGCGCTATAGGAGAAGGTGAAAACAAAAATGATGACAATAATAAATTGTGATATAGAAAAAGTAACAACGTTGAAAAGGCATCCTAAATAATGTGTGAAATGTTTTTGTTTCCAAATATAAACTTACCACAGCTTGAGTCTGAAAACTCTGATTGGGTCTCCGCTATTTCTTCTCCAAAGTTAGAACCAGGGGTGTGAGGACATATTTCAGGAGGGGATTGTGAAGAAAAGATGTTGAATTTGGCCGTGTGGATGTAAAGCGGTGAATGCCCTTCACTGCTCAAAGGAGATCCCTCCATACTCCTGTAAAACGAAACAAGTAACTTTGTTACTTTATGATCATACAGATGCATTATAAAAGAAAAACGAAAACAGAAAAAAAAAAAAAAAATCTATAAAACTGTGTACCACCCAAAAGAAAAGCTCAGTATGGTATTTCATTCAGCTATGTATGGCTAATGGTAAATCAAAAAACATGGTTACAGTTTTTTTTTTGCGTTTACCTGTTCACAATATTGTTAAATTTGCTAGCCTGAGGCACTGCTGAGTCTTCAGGGCTCCCATTAAGTTTAGATGAAGTTTGAATGTCCATATTTTCTGACTTAACTGGCTGTTGACATGATGCCTGAGATGTGTAAAACGGTGGAGACAAGTTGACCATTTCACTTTGGTTGGCGCACCCTTCTTTGTCACTCTGGTTCAGGGAATTCAGCAATTTATACTTTTTCCAGTTGCAAGCCTTTGGGTCTGTAGAAGATTTCGACATAGGAGAACTGGAGCCTTGTGAAATTCGAGCATTTTTACTGCTGCTGGACTCTGTCGGAGAGTTAGGTTGGCAGTCTGACTTCTGTGGACTTTGAGGGCTTACAAGACCTTTGCGGTTGACAGGAGAGTTTGTAGGTTTAAAGTGCGTTATTTCATCCTCAGATGAGGTTCTTTCCTCCTCTTTCCCTTTGTCACAATTATAGAATGGGCTGTTTCTCACAGAAGGACCAGCAGATCGGGAGCCTGCAAGTACATTGTATTGAGAGTCACTACGGGGGTCTTCCAATGCAGCCTCCTTCGGAGAGAATATGTTGCTGTGGCACACGTTGACAGACAAGTCTGTGACAGCTTTCCTGTAATCTCCTAGCACAGTCCTTGAATTTTCTCCAGGTAACACACTTTCCTTAGGATATCTATTGGATCTTTGGATGTCAGCCATCTGCACATCTCTCACTTCATCCTCTGGAAAAAGGAACCCATGGACTGGAATGTGACTGTACAGAGGGTACGAGGATGGAGAACCATTGTACACGTTGGGTATATAGGACCTTCCATCACAGATGGCTGCATTACGAAGAGGTACAGTATTCTCTGACATCTCACAGTTTCTGTAGGCCATTACATCAGGAGGTAACATCGACCTTCCTTGTAGAAAATCTTCCCCTCTTGGTTTCACAGAACTCACGATATCTTCACTGTCAAAACACAAAAGAATTAAACTTATAGAATAAAATAAGCCTTCAATTAGCTACAAAACCTAAACAAAAAGCTCATTGAAAGGGCATTAAAACATAAGCATTTCATGATGTAGATAAAGCAATGCTACCTGGACTTGAGGAACCTCTGGCAGGTATCCACAACATGCTCCATCTGTAGGTAAAGTGCAGTGCTCATGACGGCCATAATGCTGCTCTCTCTCAAGCTAAGTCGAGATGTGTACATGAAATCCAAGAGGACTCGAAAGCCCTCTGCACTGATTTCTGGATCTAGGTTAATGATGTTCATGTTGCACTTCATCTGGTCAGTGAAGATCGTATAGAATAATCCACTGCAAACAAGAAAAAAAAAAAAATCATGTTTGAGTTTCTTGTACAACAAAGAGCCCGAATAAGATACAAGTATCAAGTTAGAAGTTAATAGCGCGCTTATTAACAATACAAGTTAGTAAAACACAGACACTATTTACAAACTCTCCATAAAAACACACATAAATAATATCCAGTCACTCACCTGCAGGCCATAAGGACTGTCTTATGAGCTCGAAAGTGTTCCCTGTTCACCACAATGATCACATCTGTCAGGATGTCTCTACTTCGAAGACGATTAAGATTCAGGAGGACATCACTAGCGTGCCGCGTGAACTGGATGCAGCTGTCAGTTGCAGATGTCATTGTTGCCCCTATCCTGAGGAAAAAGACACAAAACTTTACTACTTGCACATCACCTTATCGGTTACATTCCATACAGAGCAGAGCTACACTGAATAACATTTCAAAGAAGTTTCAACTTCCACTTTTGGTGGTTTGCGTTATTTGTGGATCACTGAATTTTCACCAGTTATGAAAGTGAAGCAACATGCAGGTGTGTAACCAAGTACACGATAAAAGCGAAACGCATAAGTACTTACCCAAAGTCCCAATTCAAAATCCAAACTCCTCTTTGAATACTGAAAAACAAAACCACAATACCAAGAAAGAATGAGTATGCATGTTGGATGATAACAGTCAACCTGCGATATTAGATAAACTACAACTAAAGTAACCGCATATAGAGTGCAAGGACTCCACGTTACACAATAGTCCGAGAGGAATTGGCCTCTCAGATCTACAAGTATTTGACGCTCTGGGTCCTATGTTAGAATTCCACAGGGGTAACATTAATGGACTTATGGTCACCCAATGCTCTCCTGGGTTTTTTTTTTGGGGGGGGGGGGGTACTCAGGTTTCTTCTCACAATTCAATACATGGCTTCTACAAAAGTTGTCTAGTAACCCACATGATGCTATAGAGAATACATTGTAAGCCCCCCATGGTGACAGGGACCAATGTGACTGAATACATTCTATGTACAATGCTGCAGAAAGGTTTATGCCAAGTTTAGAAATAAAGAAAAGAAATAAAATATTCCAAATATGGTTTTAAAAAGTAAAAAAAGTTAATTGCATATATACCCACAAGTGAAAGCAGAAGCTTTCTCATTAGACCGTGAACTAGAAAAGAATGGACAGCTGGCCCAACAAATAACCAAACAGGTACTACATAGTAAAGGCTAAAAATATAGTGGTCAATTCCTCTTCCTTTTCTAAAGAACCTTGAAACTAGGTATTTCCCTCACTTTGTAGTTTCTCTACCTCTTTTGTAAGTTTCCATTCACACAGAAAGAGGACCTTCGAAAAAAGTCTGAAGAAAATCACTGATTGTTGGAATACAAAATAGAGAAAAAAATTAAACTCGGCAGCTCACTAACAGAGCAAAAGTAATAATTCCATAAAATATTGCAACACAAATCACATTTCTTTACCAATGCAGTATATATACACACCCTATGGTATCAATCACTGTACTAGTATACATCAGAAACAAGATTTACAAAAATGTACAACGACTACCCTATCAAAAATATCCAAAGCAAAAATGGCAAGCATTCATATTTCCAAAAGACACAAAGACTAATATATTATATATATATACATACACATATATATATATATATATATATATATATATATATATATATACATATACATACATTATCTCACTGTCACATTACCTTATACACAGAGTGCTGAAGAGCTTTTGCATACATAGGGTCTGTTAATATTCTACTTACAAAGCGAAGTTATCATCACATACCACTTGCTGTGCATTGTTTTCTTTTACACTGTGGAATAGGGGTGGCTATTCCAGCCATATCATTCTGGGAAATATTTGACTCAGACTGGGATTACTTCACCCAATGAAGCTTTCCTGGAAAGCCAGTCTCGGACACAGCCTTACAGCATGCATTGCCTTGTAGGCTTCCCTAACACAAGACACACTTTGGACATCAAAATCAAAGTATCCAAGGAACAGAGGGCACAAACAATTAACACTACACTGGGCATCTAGATAATGACGTTTAGTAGTATTATAGTGACGATTACATGTATATTGTATTTTCACACAAATTAAAGACATTTGCAAAGAGGGTACGGAATTTATGAAGTAGATGAAGTATTGCGATATTTGGGAATAAACATAAAATCAGCTATCTAAATTCTAAAGCAGTGAATGCTTGATGAGTTGTTAGATGGCTTATCTTTAGCCACAGAGCCTATTTCCCCTAAGCAATGGATTTCATAATCAGCCACCAGATGGCGATGAAGAACATAAGGATTTTGTCCTTTCAGGTTCTGCCTGTCAGTTGCGATAGTTGTCTTGGCTATAGTCTCTTTTTTAGTAAAATCACAGAGGACTGAATGTATAAACATGATGTAGCCATGTAATTAAATGAGTTATTGCTAAAGCTGATCAATACATTACAAATACATCAGTAATGTGATTGTTACATGGAGGAAAGTGTTCCTTTATGTGGATAGATCCTGAAATAAGAACAGACAGGTTCTACCTTGGTTTCTGTGATATGTCCGAAGACTCTGCAAAAAAAACTGTAGCTGACAAATGGTTCCAGTAGTAGCATAGGGGGTTAGAAAGCTGGTCTACAGTACTGTCAGCACAACCATGCTAGAATGTAATTAACAAGCCAAACCTATGTATAGGCTTAGACCCAGCAGAGGATAAACAGGGCAGAGGCTTGATATAGTCCTTCCTATGATCACTGTGGGTCCCTGTTCTAGAACACTGCAAGAGTTAGAGAAATATACTACTCGATCCACCCAGCAAATATGTCAAGGAAAGGGAAAAAAGTTTACTTGATCTAAATCATGCTGCCCTAAAAAAAAACACTGCATTTTTTCTCTGTTCCTCGTAGGAACAAGATTTAAGGGGCAATTCTCCCAGTTTGCTTTCCAGCAGAGAATCACTTTCAAGTTCATTGGATTAATTATTTAAAAATACACAAGCCGCCTGGGATTTGTGACTGGCAGCGAGCTCTCCCTGCAATGTTACTCATTCCTTATTTAACCAACAACTTGTAACAGCATCAGTGAAGAGCAAGTTCTAGAGCTGCACATAAAGCGATACTTCCCAAGGACAGCACTTAACTGGTTAAACCTACGAGCTAAGCAGCATGTACACTGGCAAAAGAAAATATGTAGAATGCCCAAATCATTGCAAAAAAAGGTAGGCAACAGTGAATGTACCAGGATTAGAATGCCAGTTCTATTGTAGCAGAACTCGTCTACACTAGGGTTAGATATAGCAAACATGGTAATGCTATTATAGACTTGCTTTGTAACTCTGGGTGTTCAAATAGCAGAGGTTAAATGAAAATGCGGGGCACAGAAAAGCAAGAAGCAGGGTGTCAGACTTCTATGTGGCAGGAGAGCACATAGAGAAGTGAAGGCCTCATAGTAAACTTCAAAGAACAGCATTACCCTTTGACCTGTCCTTGCAGTGGTGTCTAAGGAGAGTGACCCTTGTGCCGATCCACAGCACCTATCCTGAAAGGGCCAACCATGGCTTGCTCTACTTCTCCTTGGGCTGCATATTGGCCACAGAGGCTGTTTCTATGGTATATATGCCATTGGTTAATAAACATAAAACATCTAGGTAACTAAAAAATAAATAAACAACTTGTTTTATAACAAATATAAAAAGGAGTAGACTTTATAAAGTGTGGACCTGGAAGCAAAATTTGAATATATCTTTTTTTATTAATGACATGGCAGAAATAGATAGTCTGTGATCATGTTCCAGCAAAATACATGTAATATTAATCATGCACAAAAAGGTAAAGTCTGGAATAAATGCAATGTAAATGGTAGGAATGACCCTTAAATATAAATAAGTGTGCACATACAGGCAGATCCCACAGGGTAAACGATGTGACTGATACCGCCACTAGATGGCAGCACTCCACCTCTTTTCAGATTTTGGCAGGCAATTTCCATTATGTCCCT
The DNA here is from genome assembly GCF_050947455.1 of Rhinoderma darwinii. Classification (NCBI taxonomy): domain Eukaryota; kingdom Metazoa; phylum Chordata; class Amphibia; order Anura; family Rhinodermatidae; genus Rhinoderma; species Rhinoderma darwinii. The sequence goes on along the minus strand of NC_134690.1, from coordinate 162,934,874 downwards.
AAGAAAAGTTGTTTTTGGATAAATACACACACACGTTTGTTCTGATGTTTTGACCTTTTCTCGCTTAAAAAGAAACATTTTATGGAGTTTTGAATCCTGACTCGACATGTGATTTTTTTTCCACCAAGTCACCCAGGCTCCAGAAGCTTGGCCATGAAATAACAGTGTTGAAGTCTATGGCTTGGAGCGCTGGCAGGGACATGGCTTGGAATGCATTAGTTAGTAGCAGTGCACAGAGACACCTCCTTTGTAAAATAACCTGAGCAGTCTTAGTGACAGGGCCAACTACATTCCTGCCCTCCCAAACATGACACCAGCACATAGCCAAGGAACAAGTTTCTATTATGGAACCTATATTTTGTCACTTTTTGTGGCTGATGCCACCCAACCTGCTGACAGTTGCCAAAACTATGGATCAGGGCTGAATAAGGCTTACATTAAGTCTAGGTTCCCCTAAATTGCAGGTACTCTGTACCAAGGCTTTATATAGACAATGATCAGGGCAAAAAATAGGTGTCATCTCATACTACAGTGCCCAATCCTCACCCATGTACTCCAACCCTTTACCCACAATGCAGGACGACTAAAGACCGCCACAGAAGTAGAGATTTTTCGCAGAATACAAGCAATAATGGCCCATCATATAATAATAACTGGGTCTACATGACCAAAATAACTTCGTTATAAAATGTGGTCTGTGCAATCGTGACGTGTAGACGAGCCAAATGCGTCATTTAACCCTTTGTGGGCTGCATTGCGAGTTAGGAACTTAAACCTACTGCAATATCCTATGGGAAAACGACAAATAACATGGTGAGAGCAGGGCGAGCAATGACCAACTCCGCTCTGTGGCATCTGGGATCGGACACGTTGTGAAGGAGAATTCACTAATGGTCGTTGCGATCAGTCGTGATATGAATAATCGTAAAATATTCCCTAAAATAGGAGACGTGTGATCGATGGAGCGCTGCGATTTTCTAACACTGCCTAAAAATCCAATCGAGCCTTTCAGTCAGTGCAGAGGAATGTGAAACCTCCAGTTAACCTCTGTCAAGCCACAGGGGGAACCATGTATTATTTAACCCCTTGACTAGGCTTCCAGCGCACATTATCGATATAAAAGGCCATTTAGGTAGGGAGGTAACTGCAGTTTTGCGGCTTCCCCTCAATGTTACACGCAAAGCCAGCAGCAGCAAGTCTCTAAATTTAGCGCGTCGCTGGGGAATTTTATCAAAGAGCGACATGATGATTGTGAACAGCAGGGGGCGCTCCAGCCCCAGACAAAGCGCACAAACAGATGTTATTTACCACTTCGAGGACGGCGTTCCTGCGCTGCGCTGGCGGCTCCGACTATTGGTGTCATACATAGACTACCATCGTGTTACTACAGTAATATATAGTGTCCTATAACCAGCAGGACCCCGTTAGATAGAACTAGATCGCCGTCCTATAGATTTTATGCCCATTATGTTCTGCATGGCACCTGTGCCATGCCTGCCAGCTTCGGGTGCTACTCTTGTATGGATTTATGCCCACTACATATAGGGAATTCCGAGAGAAATAGGAGTCAAAACGGCCAAAAGACAAAGCTGAATTGCAGCTGGTAATGAAAGTAATGAGGCGCCCTGTCCTGCCAGGTAATAGCGCCCAAAGCCCGCGGACGTCTGACAGAACCTTGTGGTACAATAATGGGCACAACCCGCGCGCTGCCTTCTGCCAGACGCGACTAGTGGCGCAGAGCAGCGGGAACCCCCCGTATTTGTACGTGTGGTGGTCTCTGCCGCTACCTCCAGGAATAGCGTGTGGAGCGGCGCCAGCACAACTTCACTAGGCGATGCTGATTTACGAGGCGCCCTCCCTGTGCCAAGTCCCTTCATAGTAAACAGTGAACAAACAGGAGGACGCGCTGCAAATGGAGAGGAGCCGCTCTGGTCACACTAGAGAATATCCGCCCGGATATATACATTGCACTTCTGTATACACTGCACCTCCACATACAGGACCCCCATATATGTATATATATACACTGCACCTCTATATATATGTGGAGGTGCAGTGTATATATATATACATATATGGGGGTCCTGTATGTGGAGGTGCAGTGTATATATGGGTGCAGTGTGTGTGTGTTTGTATATATATACACACATACACACACGCACATATATACACTGCACCTCCACATACAGGACACCACTATATATACTGCTCTTCCACATACAGAACACCCATATATATACACTGCACCTCCACATACGGGACACCCCTATATATACACACACACACACACACACACACACACACACACACACTGCTCCTCCACATACAGGACACCCATATATACACTGTACCTCCACATACAGGGCACCCATATATACACTGCACCCATATATACACTGTACCTCCACATACAGGGCACCCATATATACACTGCACCTCCACATACAGGGCACCCATATATACACTGCACCTCCACATACAGGGCACCACTATCATATAGGGCACCTCCATCATATAGGGCACCTCCATCATATAGGGCACCTCCATCATATAGGGCACCTCCACATACAGGGCACCACTATTATATAGGGCACCTCCACATACAGGGCACCTCCATACACACTGCACCCATTATCAGCACACAATAATAACGGCGGTCCTTCATCCCCGCAGCGGTCATTCCGGGATCATTAGGACATAACGCTAAATCCTCTCCATAGCCCTGGAGTTGTCCGCCTGCGCCCTCCCTGCCAGCCACTTCCCGCTATCAGCCATCTAACAACATGTCAATAAATGAACAGTTCCCAAGTGTTATCACCACTGCCCCCTGTAATAGGAGAGAAGACTCGGTGTACAGGCTGGGCACAGGTGCAGGGGGCACACAGCCCTGATTCTATGCAGAGCTGCCACACTGCCTCCCTCCAGATGGGCAGACTGGGCGCCCAGCAGTTCTGTCTGCCGCCTCCAGCCCCGCACATACACGTAAACAGGACGGATGTCCTTGGAGCTAATCTCGCTGTGCCCCTGGAGCAAGTGGAGGGAATCCAGACCCAGACAGGGAGGCTGGCACACGCACAGACAGGCAGGGGAGCACCAAGCACACTAGTGGCACAACATGGCATGCCCAGCCAGCAGCAATGCCAGGGAGAGCAGATAAGACCAATGTATAGTGATCAGCCTCCAGCACAGGCACACTGTCAGCTCCCCAGAAAAGTGACAAGAAATACAGCAGCATAAATAAGAAGGAGAAAAGAGCCAGGAGCCTCCAGCCCCAGTAACTGGCAAGTAATAAAAAAAAGAATGAAAGAAGCAATCACCTGGTAGGGCTTTCCTAGAAAATCCTTGCATCACCACTTCTAAGAACCCCCAGTTCTAAGAATCAACAGGGCTCAATTCTCGGAATTTGAGCTTCTGATCTTACCATTATATGAAGGCAGGGGAGGACTGAGAGCCTACTAGCCAGCCCCTTTCACCGTCCTCCTGGCCATCGCCGCCGTCTGCGGACAGTTAGTGCCATTCCAGGCACATTACCTTGCCACAAAAAAATGCCCTGCACCGTGTTCCTCTTAATTGAGGGTCTTATTCGGGTCTTTAGCATACAGGGTTACCCGGACCCCCCTGAGTGACTTGGTTTCGCCCGGCTGGAGGCGTCACGTGGTATGTCTTTGGCCGTGACGTAGGCTTTCAACTTGGAAGGACAGCCCCGAAATTCTGAGAACTAATTTGCTATTCTGTGACATAAGAGAGGGGTCCGGCTCGTTGCCTGTACCGTGCGCTGCACATAATCCACTCTGTACATTCAGCACACAGGGGGACACTGCACAATGCACACTAATAAAAGCCTTCTATATCCACCAGCGTTCTTATATGTCCAGGGCAGGGTGGCAGTGCCAGCTCTCAGTCCCCATGTGCCACCCACTGTCTGGACTAGGACCTATTCAGCTGGAGCCCTCATTCTGCAGCACGGACGTGAGCAATGCATTCTGCGACATATTCCTTTTGCAGGACATTAACCTCTTATTAGAAAGGCTTGTATCTGTGGACTGTGTTGGCATGGACTGGAAGGGGTATGGTATTATCTGGCATACGCTGCATATTCTTCTACCTTCATGTCAATCTTGTTGTAATGTACCTCTGCATTGTATATTATATACAGCTTGTGCCTAGTAGCTGCCCACTTGTGTGCTGATGCCAGGTTCCTGTGTGACAATGACATTTTGTGGCGCATTGGTTACATTTGACCTTTAAATCAGCAGCAGATCCTCTACCTGTCAGTGAATAGACGATATGTTGTGTGTGGCAGGGAACGTATAGATAGAAACTACATTGAGTTCACTTTATGGTCTGTTTGGGTGCCTGGGTGGGGCCTGTCTGTCTACAGGAAACAGACACCTCTTATTACATACCCCTATATATATATATTATACAGGATTATAGATCAGCTGATCAGATTGAGCGTGGTTTTATGCCGCAGCCATTGTCTATAACATGACAACTCAGGGACACAATCGTCCACTGCTTCTCAAGGTTGTTATCATTCTCATATAAATACATATGTAGCAGAGCTGAATGTGTGAGCTCTGTTAGTTATGCATTTTTATAAGATAACATAGTAGATTTACTTGCAGTCCTGTGTGTGCAATATAGCAATAAGTCATGTCAAGATGAAAAGTCATCTTGTCAACATTTGACAAACTCTGCTCTGCTACATATGTATGTATAAATATACAGAGAGAGAGAGTAGTGCTGCCTTATAGGAGACACAAACATCCACCCAGGAAGAAGCGTCACTACAAATAGCTTTTCTTTTTATTCATTCTATACGTTCTCTTTTATTGATATTTTAACCCTTGCAGTCCTGGCCAGTCTCCCAGCTGTCTATACGGCTCCTGTTCTCATCTGAAATGTAAAATGTTCCTTCTCGTGATCTTCTAACTTACATTTGTTTGTAGTCAGGACGATTAGGGAAACCATTATGATCTAAATAAAAGGCACAGCAGTCTGCATCTTATTCGTGACCTGTGACCTGTTAGAGGTGACTAGATAAATACAGCTGTAGCAGAGCGGGGGTTATCAGATGTAGTAGAGCTGAGTAATTCATTCTGCACGATCACATGATGATATCGCAACTTGCTATTCTGTAGTTTTCCATAGTACTAAGGGTAAATCTATTATGCTAAGTCAAACAATGCAACCCCAAATAGTTGCACTACAAACTCATCTCTGCTATATCTGTACATGCAGCATGTTAAGATTTCCCCACAGTAGTTAGTGTCACAGAAGTTATTTTATTTCTAGTGCTGATATTGTCTAGGCCTCTGTTTACACTCAGGTATTTAGAGCTGTTGCGTTGATGCTGTGATGTTTTTGGCCTATCATCTCCTTCTCTTTTTTTTGGTGACCTACTTTTTAACAACCGGGCACTATGGGCCCAACTTATTAATGGATTGAAATCCAGTGGGTGTTTAGGCATCCTGCACATCAAGAAATTTCTCCCTACAGCTGAAAAAAAAACAACAAAGTGTCAGAATATTTAACCTTGCCAATGCCAGGTGACCTAATTTATCTAAACCTTCAGGAAGAAATGTAAACCATGAAGTAACAAGGAAGATCCTCCCTGTGATAACTATTCAGCATTTGACACTAACTTGTCAGATGACAAATACCAATTCTGTGCGCTGTTTATTATGCAATGCCTTGGTATGGGCATGAGGTCCTATGTATATGCATTTTCTAGATGTAAAGGGGTGGCGCTGGCTGGGTAATTTGGATGGTTGCGGTGTAACTATATGATCGCTATGTCACACATCACAAGCCTCAATGTCTGGCTTCTTAAACGCCCTTCGTGCACTTGATCCTATTGCAGCAGATCTAAGCTGTTTCTGATCCTTTTTCCCAAGTACAATATAATAGACAACAAGCACTGGTACTTTTCCATTGAGAGTAACTGCTCCCTGGTTTGTTGGTATCCTGAATGTAGAAGCATTTGCATTACATTCCAGTCATAAGTGCATTCCCATGGGTCCTGAGCCATAATACAGTCTGCAGCCAAAATCTGTCTTTACTGCTTTCTATGCACTGGATTGAGAAATAGCAGAGTCTCGGTTAATCAATAACTGAAGTGTCTTACACATAAGTCACCATACAAGGTGCAAAGTCTACATGTTAGACAGACCCCGATACCCTCCTGTGCAGACCCTGCTCATTCACAAAGTCATGTCTCATAGGAAATGCCGGTTCTTTACAAAGCATTGTATTGTTTACCTGAAAAGGGAAAGTGGGTATCATAATGTGCATTGTAGAATACTTTCAGCTTCACATTATGTGGTCTGTTTACTATGGCAGTAAAACAGCAGCATACCCAGGCAATATAAGTAATAATATCATGTCAAATCAAAGCAGCTAAAACATATTACTAATTACTAACATATTATCAATTACTGCACAATATTTACCGGATTCCTAGAACTGATTTTTTTTCTGTTTTTATCCCACTAATATGTTTCTATGATTATTGTTATTATTATTATTATTATTATTATTATTATTATTATTATTATTATTATTATTATTATTATTATTATTATTATGTTATTCTACTCTACAAGATATAAACAACTAGTTTAGGAACTTCTGATTAGTGTTCGTGACATTGACAGCACCATCCTATGACATCACTTCTGTCTGTGATGTCATCAGACATTAATCTGTGCTATGTGCAGCATTGTGCACTTTCCCTAAGCACATCCCGATATATAATAGTAATAACTAATTGTATTCTTGTTTGTTATACCATCCTGTTACTGCGCAGTAGAAATTGAGGAAACTAAATAATAATCATTTTTAATGTGGCCTTAAAGTACAGCAGCAGAGAAGGTCATATTGTGAGTTGCGGCTTCAAAATATGTGCACAGATGTAGTTGTCTGTTAACTCCTTGGGACTGCATCATTTCTGCTTCATGATAGCTAGATATCTCTGTACCTTTACCTGTAATCCTAGATAATGCTATACATAGGAGGAGGGGTGACCAGCCAAAAACACAGATCCGCTACACCTGTATATACAGAAAATCATTTCTAATTTCCTATTATGTTGATCCGCTATTGAATATTTACCTAATAAATCCACTGGGCATTATTGTTTACTGGAAGATATATGCAAAAGCTTTACATTGAATGAAGTGTAATCGTAACATGGAATCAATCAGTATAAATGATCATAATATTACATCTTCTGGAACCTTTGGTTCACAACTGACATTTACATACAGCCGTAGCCATATTATTGTTGTAAATAGACTGATGTGCCGTAAATAAAAACAAATACATTGTCATTTTACAACAAACATGCTTTTTACGTGTTTTTTTATGTCGAAAAAGTGAACTCTGGAGAGTATTAAAATACTGTTTAGAAGCTGCAGATTGCTGGAAAACGTTACTTACAAGAAAAAGCTATTATTTCTCAGATTCGTTTTCCCAGTTTGGGTATGTTCTAAATAGCTGCAGCAACTAAAGGGTTAGAGAGCAGGCAGCGTATGGTCGCAAGTTAACCCCTAATGACTTTTATTATGTTCATGGGTTTATGTGACACAAAAAAACAACAAAAACAGCTAATAAAAATGTTCATCCACCCATCTTCTAGCGTGTTGTTTGCACTTAAATTATAATATAAAGCAAGCAGTGTATTGTTGGAAGCCAATACAAGCATAAAATACTTTAATATTTGTTCCTTTTGGCCTATTTTATATAGACTATGTAGTTCAAGTAACTATAGTACACTTACATGTGTTAAAGAAAAGCAGAAACAATGTAAATTTACTAAATAAGAATGGTAGTAGCCAGGCGGCTCAGTGGACTCCTACTTTACAGCACTGAGCCCATCTGCATGGAGTTTGTTATGCCTGTATTTGTGTATTTTTCTGCCCTCAGTATAAAAACTTACTGATAATTAACAGGCTTCCTATGAAATTGTGTGTGTGCTCCTGGCACTGGAATATTTAACTGTTAATATATACCTTTCCTGTTTAGAGCAACTGTATATGTTGGCACTATCTAAATCATCTGTACTTATTTGGTCAGGATTGAAGAAAACTCCAACTATCTAAGTTAGAACTTAATTGAGTGATCACAGTTAGGCTATGTTCACACGGAGTATTTTGCAGAGTTTTTTGACGCGGAACCGCGTCGCAAAACTCGGCAAAAACGGCAGAAAACGCCTCCCATTGATTTCAATGGGAGGCGTCGGCTTCTTTTTCCCGCGAGCAGTAAAACTGCCTCGCGGGAAAAAGAAGCGACATGCCCTATCTTCGGGCGCTTCCGCCTCTGACTTCCCATTGACTTCAATGGGAGGCAGAGAAAGCGTATTTCGCGCTGTTTTATGCGAGCGGCGCTCAATGGCCGTGGGCAAAAAACGGCGCGAAAATCGGCGTGCAGGGAGAGGAATATCTGCCTCAAAGTTCCAAACGGAATTCTGAGGCAGATATTCCTCCTACAAAATACCCCGTGTGAACATAGCCTTATAAGGAGTAAATGAATAACAGGTCATATTGTTACATCTACTATATACCCATTCCATTTAGTCGTAATAAATTTTTAAAAAATAGATGCTTTTCTACTAAACGGATTGCCAAGACAAAGATTTTAATGTTTATTTTTATTAATGATATTTTAAAGCATACGTAAACTTTCACATGATTTTTCAGAATAAGCCATCATATGGGTGTACATAAGGAATAACACTATTTCTATTTATTATATGACTTGTATTCTGCTTTTTTTTTTTTAGCAGTTTTCCCCTCTGCAGACTCTACCTCTAATTCTCAGTTGTCTCTGAGCTAGTGAGTGGAGCCTCACTGCTATCATGTCTTCTATACACTGCATAATGGCGTGGTCAACTATGCTATTGTTTTCGTGAAAAAAACTGAAACTTTACGGAACGGAAACAAACTGAAATGGAAGCATTACCATTGAAATCAATAGTAATGCAAACGGAAGCTACTGTTTTCATTCGGCTTTCTGTTCCTCTGATTGAAAGTTTGAACGGAACCGCAATGGTGATGTGAACAGGCCCTTACATAGCAATAATGAGCAGTGTAGCTGTGAATCCAGCACTGAGGTGAGATAACACTTACTAGGAACCTGCCTTTCTCTCACTCTGCTTCTGCTCCCTCCTCCCCTCCCCTCTCCATAGACTTCTATGGGCAGCTGTAACCTGATCCTTCAATGAGCTGAGAGTCCGTGAAAAAAGCAGTCAATTCAGAGGGAGAGAACAGTAATGAGGGGGAAGCCTGATAAAGAAAGAGGCACTTTTCTCTAATAAGATATAAGAAAGAAAAAAATTATATTTGCTTGTACTATTGATTTATTCAAAGTTTGGTCTAAGTGCAGGTCCTCTTTAAGGAATATTTACTACAAAGTTACATAGGACAGTGACCATCTAGTTTGTCTTTTTTTTCTCATACTTTTCTTTTTTGTGTGTTTGGTTTTTTAGGATCATACATTAAAATCTTTGTCTAAGTATAGATCCCTGCTTATTTTCTGTATTTTAAAGGGAATGTGTTGCTAGCAAAAAATGTTTATTTTTTTTTTTTAGTTAAACAATTAGTGTATAGGTGATTAAACATTGTTCTAATTTTTTTTATTTTTTTCACGAGTCAGGAAATATTATAAATTAGATTCTAATTTATAATATTTCCCAGCACTGGTCACTAGATGGAGCAATTCCCAAAATTGCAGCATTGCATGTGGTAAAGCAACCACATTGCTTTATGCTGCAAAATTGGGAAAAAATCCCTCGCTCTAGTGAATCCCCCCTCCTTTATCCTGGCTAGTGCCGGGAGAAACGAGGGGATTGAACGGTCTAACCTCCTACACTGTGTGTCGCCATTTTTTGAGCTAACACACAGTGTAGAAGGTTTACATACAGTAGTAATCACACACTGAAACACGAGCATACATAGAAATCACTTACCTACTCCAGTCGCCGCCGCTCCCTCCGGTCCGTCCGCTCCGTCTGCTGCCGCTGCTCCAAGTGCACAAGTCCGGAAGCCGCGACTGGAAGTAGTAATCTTACTGTCCGGCCGCGACTTCCGGTCTACAGGAAAATGGCACCGGACGGCGCTCAGTTCAACTTGGACTGTGTGGGAGCGGCGCATGCGCCGTTCCCACACAGACGGCGTACACCATAGTGGATGGAACGGGCCCCGTTCGCATTCACTATGGGACTGTAGCTGCCGTATTCCATGTCTGTATGTGTCGTTAATCGACACATACAGAAATGGAAAAAAAAATGGCAGCCCCCATAGGGAAGAAAAAGTAAAAAAATAAAAAAAAGTAACACACAAACACACAAATAAATACAAAAGTTTTTTATAAAACACTAACATCAAACTGATAGAAAAAAAAAAATTTCGGCGACACTATTCCTTTAAATCCACTTGGCTCTTGTTTTATCCACATATCAACTAAGGTAGGTTACAAGCATCTACTACTCTTTCAACAAAAGAATAACTTCCAGTATTATTCCTGCAGTTATGCCGCCCCTACCCCCTAGTCCTCCCTGGCACAAGCTTCAGGTGATACATCTTGGAGCCTACAGTCTTGTAGAAAATACTCCAACCCTAAGCATTAAAATATTTAACTGTTTACATCATGGTCCCCCTTTCACTTCTTTTGTTACATATTATCTTTTTCACATTTTTACTGCCATGTTTTATGTCCCAAAACTTGCATTCATTTTGTCAGCTGTGTTTGGGCCCTCAATATCTTACCAATAGGAGATGTTTTCAGAATTGACCACAATACTCTAAATCTGTTCTGCATAAAGCTCTGTATAGTGGACTCAAAACCTCCCTCCTTCCCTGTAATACAATATCTCTATATTATTATTGCACTATTTAATGTTACCTATCATAAGTAAAGAAGTAGTAGTAGAAGCAATCCTGGAATAGGTGCTAAATATCACTTTGTATACAACAGTCACATAATTACCCATCTATAATCTCTTAACATCATAGTAATAAGAAATCCAAGCAAGAAAATTAGCATAATGTATATGCATATAAAGTATCAAACTCCTTAGTGTCATGCTAGTTAGATAGCCTAGATGTTCTTCTGGCATCATATACAGTATACAGAGTAGTTTGTACGAGGATAGTAGGCCCTCAAGCATTCACATATTGAGTAAGTTAGGAAGGCAAAAACCCCCACGAGGCTGATGTCAATTGCCTCATTAGGAAAAATATTCTGCCACGACTCACTTTATGGCAACCAAAATAAATCCCTAGATGAACGTCCTATCTCCAGAATTTAGCCGTGAAAAGGCTTATTGGCGGTCATTAAGGGGTTAAGATATAATTTTTCCCTTCCTTTACTGTTTAAAAAAATATTTAATTTCCATTTTTTACTGTATCCAGGATACTATTGTAAGCTGCTGTTAATGGATCCATTATTGTGTCTGTTAAATAATTGGAATGCATAATGGTGTCCTTCTGTCAATGGATTGTGGTTTACTTGCCCATAAGCACCTTATCAATACAAGGCTAATTAATACATGACTAATCAGTGCAAGTTTTATTAATATGTGAATGAAACGATTTGGATATCCATGTGTTAATGCACAAAAAGTATTCTTGTTTCAATCAGCCAAGCAGTCCTGGGCACGCACACAAGCCATAAAAAAGGTTCATGAACTTAGATATGATCATTATTAACTGATTCCTGCGTGTCGGAGACACACAGGACCAGCTTTCAGCAGAGCCGTCAGTTCAGCTGAGCTGACGAAACAGTTTTGATGGCAAGATACAGCATCTATGTCTACTGGATACATAGAAGCTGCATCTCAAAAAGTATTTGTTTTTTTCATAAAAACTAATTTAAATGTAAAACACTTCAAACTTTGTTTTATTAAAAAAAAATGGGGTTCACATGGCCTTTAAATTGTCTGAACGATTTCACATGCATATAAGGAATATCACTACAACCATAGAGACAAGGACAAACATATGCCGAGGTTCAATGCTGCATATTTTAATGCCTGATAATAATCCCATCCGATCTGTGCTGATCCATATCATACTGGCTAATCCTTTTGGCCTTTGTAACATAGGGCAGTAATTCTCTGTGTAAATCTGCTAATATGTGGTACGTTAATCAAACTTTTCTATTCCAAACAAACAGAACCTGATAAAATGCTGGTGGGGAGATAACTGTGTAGCAATTCATTCATCTCTGGGGTTTGATGCTTGGTGTATAATATTAGTGCAGACTCATAAAGGGATCATGTATGAAAACTGCTTTATATATATGAGCTCTATTTATGACTTGCATTTCATGAACCATAACTTTATCCCTTTAGAAAAAATACTAAAGAGTTGGAAAAAGTATAAGGGTATGTGCACGCGCTAGCTGTCATTTACGGCTGAAATGACAGACTGTTTTCAGGAGAAAACAGCTGCCTCGTTTCAGACGTAAATGCTCCTCCTCACATTATGCGAGGCTTCTCTGACAGCCGTAAATTTTGAGCTGTGCTTCATTGAGTTCAATGAAGAACGGCTCAAATTACGTCTGAAAGAAGTGTCCTGCACTTCTTTTGACGAGGCTGTATTTTTATGCGTCATCGTTTGACAGCTGTCAAACGACGACGCGTAAATGACAGGTTGTCTGCACAGTACGTCGGCAAACCCATTCAAATGAATGGGCAGATGTTTGCCGACGTATTGTAGCCCTATTTTCAGACGTAAAACGAGGCATAATACGCCTCGTTTACGTCTGAAAATAGGTTGTGTGAACCCAGCCTTATTGATATCCCGCATGTTCCATTTGGTATCAATGAAACTCTCATTCATGGCCGCCAAGGAATTTCATGTTAACGTCTTGGCAGCTAGAAGGAAATACAATTTAGATCAAACTCGAATTAGCAATACTGGGAGGGCTGAGATAGTATATTGCTGAGAGCAGGTAGATAGCCAATTACCCCGACTTCCTTAGCATGGATTTAGTTAATTGACAAAGCAGCCTGCAGCCCCTTGCAGTGTTGTTCAGAGTTATAGTAGGCACACCTAGCTGCCATGTCTTAACTCTTTAAAACCTCTTCCTGTTCTGCGCCGTAAGAGTACGTTGCGGCTTGCCTATTAGTTCAACACTAACAGGCAATAATGCCTTGGAATACTAAGGGTATGTTCACACACACAACTAAAAACAGCTGAAAATTACGGAGCTGTTTTCAAGGGGAGACAGCCTCTCATTTTCAGCCATTTTGAAGCAGAAAGAGTTTTTTGAAGCTTTTTTATCAGCCGTTTTTAGGAGCTGTTTTTCAATTAGCCCTATGAAAAACAGCTCCAAAAACGGGTCAAGAAGTGACATGCTCTTTCTTTTTACGCGGCATCTTTATGCGCTGTTTTTTCAAAACAGCGGCGTAAAAAATACGCCCCCTCTGAACTAAACACGGTTTTTCCCATTGATTTCAATGGGAAGCTGTTTGTCTGTGTTTCACTAGCGTTTTTCAAGGTGTATTTCGAGGCGTTTACGCCCCGAAATATGCCTGAAAAGACTGTGTGTGAACATACCCTAAGTATTCCAAAATATTATACAAGTGATCCACTGATTGCAGCTTCGAGGGACTAATAAAAAAGTTGACTACAGTAAGTAAAAGAAAATGTCCAAAATAGAAAATAAAATAACTAGTTTTGTACATTAAAAATCAAAAATCAAACTATAAAAATGTAAATAAAAGGTATTGCCGCAATCGTAATGATATGTAGAATAAAGATAATACTTAATTTATAGCACACAGCGAATGTTGTAAAAAAAATTTAAGAAAACGATGGCGGATTTACTTTATTTCCCCACATCTTCAAAAATGAAATAAAAGTCAATCAATAAATTCTATACCCCAATACAGTGGCATTAAAAAATAGAATTCATCTTGCAAAAAACAAGCCCTGAGGCCCCCTGCACACAACCATGCCCGTAATCACGTTCTGTCCTTACCGGCACAGCCGCTTGCGGACTGCCACGGACAGCCACCCGCATTTGCGGGCCGCGCTCCCATTATAAAGTATGGGAGCACGGTCCGTAAAAGCAAAAAATAAGACATGTCCCATCTTTTGCGGAGCCTTTCTACGGCGCGGACACCTTCCTGTAAATATACGGGAAGGTGTCCGTGGGCAAAAGTAATGAATCGGCCCATAATTACGGCCCATAATTATAGATGAATTCTACAGTCGTGTGCATGGGGCCTGAATCAGCTGAAAAATTTAAAAGTTATGACTCCCAGAATGAGTGAAACAAAATAACTTTTTATTTTCATAAAATATGATTTTATTGTACAAAAATAACAAAACATAAAAAAATATACATATTTGGTATTGCCGCCATTTTAATGACCTGTAGAATAAAGTTAACACAATATTAATACCACATGACGCATGGCGTAAATAAACAATGAAAAAAAAAATTGTTTCCTCCCCCCAGAAAAAATTAATAAATGTAAACAATAAATTATATGTACCCCAAAATGGTGCCATTCAAAAATACAATTTGTCCATTAAAAAAAAACAAGTCCTCAAAGAGCTACGTCGATGGGAAAATAAAAAAAATGATGGTCCTTGGAATGCGATGATGAAAAAACAAAAAAAATTGCTGCATCCTGAAAGCCTAAAATGGGCCGTGTCCTTGACGGGTTTTCAGATTTCCATAGTTTAAGTTCTGTAATGACTGTATATAATTGTTATGCTACAGTGATTTGGTCTCATATTGGGACACGTAAGATCTATGCAGAAACTGTTTTCGATATAGGTTTGCTTCTTGGTTGCCAATTTTGGTGGCTGTTTAGAGAATTTGGATGCATAAACATCAGTGGATCCTAAGGCCATGTTTGCACGCAGTATGTTCAGGCTGAAAAGTACAAGGCTGGTTTCAAGAAAAAAAACAGGCTCTTGTAATCCAGGCGTTTTTGGAGCTGATTTTTAAAAAGTTTTTATTTTAACAAGCGTTTTTGAAGCGTATTTTGGGGCATATTTTTAAAGCGTTTTTTGAATTATCAATGGAAAATCGGAAATATAAGCTTGTAAAACACTTCAAGAGCTGACATGTCCCTTCTCTTTATGAAGCGTATTTTTAAAAAACGTTTTTCAGCAGCATAAAAATACGCCTAATATGAACTACTCAGCGTATTTTCAATTGAAATCAATGGCAAGCTATTTGCAGTCATGTTTTAAGTGTATTTCGCTTCATAATACGAGCGTTTTGCGCTCAAGAATACACCTGAAAATATGACATGTAAATATGGCCTAAATGTGATAATGTGTGAACACGTTTATAATAGGGTTAAATGATCACCAGTCCTAAAACACAAGATTTATAAGATCTGCAGATGAAATTTACAAATATGTCCGTGCATATTTGGAGATATTTGAGCTCAGGAGGGAAAGTCTTGTTGGAAACGCATTTCTTCTACCGTCTACATGAAAAGACTGTTAATCTAATAATTATTTAAAACAGAATATTTTCTTCTTACCTAGAAAGTACATGCTAATCAAATGTGATTTAATTGAAACATAACCACTGAATGTTATTCTAGGTTACAGTGCTGTAGTGTATAGATTAGGAGAGGTTAATTTAGATTTTCCTCACTAGTTTTAATTTATTTGTGTTTTTTTGTTCTTTTTTTAGAAAGATGCGTTCCTCCCAAAACAGAAAAAAAAACCTGCTAAAATTAGCAATCCTAAGGGCACGTTCACACGTGGCAGAATTTTTCCGCTGCAAATGTTGGTGCAGATTTGGGGGGAATTACGCAACGAATCTGCACCAACATTTGCATATTTGACAGGTAATTCAGACGTTGCAGCTATCACAGCGGACTTGCCACAGATTTCAGTTTTTGCATTGCAAAGGCTGAAATCTGCAGTGAAATTCCACTTCTCTGCAATGTAATGAGCATGCTGCAGAGGGAAAATTCAGCACCGCAGCCTGATTTCCGCAACGTCTGAACTAAGTTTCCTAAAAATGTATAGAAACAAATGTAAAAAACGGCTGCTGCAGAATTCCACTGCGGACTGTCCACAGCGGAATTTAACAGCAATTCCGCCACGTGTGAATGCGCCCTTATAAGCACGTGGTACTCCGCCTGTTTTTCCTAGTTTCTTGACGTCAAACAAAAAAAAAACTTGGCTTACTAAGTTAACATTTGTGCACCTGACTGTGTAGTTCATATTATGTTAAACTATTTTGTTACTTTTTTTTAATTCTCTGCCATATCTTGCATTATACTGTATAATTGAGATTATTTTTCTAATGTTAGCATTCAGTTTTCATAGGTTTGATTTCCTGCTATAGGTTATAGTACATTTGAGCACATAGAGTTTCTTGTGGAATTTAAAAAACTCCAAGAACTTTGAAGGCTGCACCGGGCTCTTGGAACCATTCCACCAGCATGCTCAATGTTCAACTATGCAGAGCAGATTTTGACTTTGGTTATTATTGTGCCCCTATTGCTGGAAAATAGTTGCTTACTTTAACATTTCTCATCTGATATAAGGAAAAATAAATAGAAAGCCATAAAAGCAAATGTAGATTGATTCGCCTTTTTTTCTTTTCTTTTAACATTCAAGGGAATTTGCCCTGCCAATAGTTGTAAAAGAGATACAGTAGCTGGGCGTTTTTTAAGGTAGTATGTTTGTGTTCTTTTTGTGTGTGTGTTTTTAAAAAATTATACCAAATAAATCTAGGAATATTTTATAGAGCTGTTTTTTTTTTTTTTTGGGGGGGGGGGATAAAAAAAAACGTAGAAACATAGAACATTGATGGCGGTCTACCCTTATATTGTTTCCTTTTTATTTTTATCTTAGGATAGATATGTTTACCTCAGGCAGACTTAAATTCGCCTTTTTACACGGACCAATGATCGGGTAGCAAACAGGGCAGCAATTATTCGATGAACAAACAAACGCTTGTTCGTCGGCTGATCGGATCTTTTATGCGGACAGAAAATGGTCGTAGTCTGCAACACATCTTCCTGTGTAAATGGAATGTGCTGCAGACAATATGCAAAATGTATGGGGACAAAAGAACATATGAGCGGTCGACGCCATACTTGTAATAGTTGCTCCGCATGAATCTCGATCGGCGCTCGTGTAATGGGCAGAGTATCTGCCTGTGTAAAACGACTTAAATTGTTGATTTTCCAACCACATCTGCTGAAAAGTTTGTTCCAAGCATCTACTACACTTTCACTTTATGTTCTGACATTGCTTCCGACCCCCCCCAGCCCCCCCAACTAATTTCATATTGGGCCCCCTTGTGCTTGTGTTTAGTTTCTTGTTACAAATACTCCCTCCTGAACCTTATTTAAACCTTTAACATAAAAGTTAACATTTTTTTTCGATCATGTCCTTCCTTTCCCTTCTTTTCTCAAGGCTCTACAAATTAAGTTCTTTGACTACTTGCCAACACAGGACGAGAATGCTCGTCCTGAGTGGCGGGTACTTCGCGCATTAGGACGAGCATTCTCATCCTGTGTGACAGCTCTGTCCGCGCGCGATCAAGAGCGGGGTAACGGCTGTAGTACAAAGCGAAACCTCCTCTTCGCCGTTAACCCCTTGAATTCCGCAATCAAAGCTGATTCAAAGTAAATAAGAGGAGCGGGGACTGCCCTTTGATCGCCTCATAAAAAATCACTGTGACACCATCAAAGCCCATAACTTGTATGGCCAGACAGCCTTGGGTCCATTGAATGACCACAGGCCTGTCTGACCATATTTCCTGAAACAACTGCCTATGTAGAATCTGGACACAGGCTGATGTATTGGTATATAGATATATGCCAGTACAATACAGTTAAAAAATAAAAATATAAATGAAAAATCCCTCTGTGGGATTAAAAAAAAAGTTACATTCATTTAAAAAAAATTATTAAATAAAAAAAAATGTTCATTTTTTTTTTTACAATAAATAAACTTTTTAAAACATGAAATAATATAGACATATTTGGTATCACCACAACCATAACAACCTGTACAACAAATGTATAACATTATTTATGATGATCGGTGTATGGTGTAAAAAAAATAAAATAATAAAACTGCAGCGGAACTGCTTTTTTTCTGAATTTTCGCCAAAATAAAAATTTATATAAATTAAACGACAATGTGTTTGTACCAAAAAAATGGTACCTATATAAAGTATAACTCGTTCCGCAAAAAACAAAGTCTCATACAACTACGTCGTACAAAAAATAAAAAAGTTATGAGCATCGGGATGCAAAGAGGGAAATCTAAAAAAGTTGTTCTGTCCTCAAGGCCAAAATTGTCCTTGTCCTTAAGGGGTTAAAGTGTACCTAAACATTGCAATCCTTTTTTACCCAAAGATCATATTCTTAGTCCTTAAAGTTCCCTGACTGGTATCTTTGTTAAAAAAAAGTTATTACTTTATTTTTTTCATCCTCTAGTCCACCCGCTTTAGCTGATCTCCACTTTTCAATTCACTGGTTAGCGGGGAGGGGGGGGGGTGACCTGAATTTCCAGTCTGCCAGCACTATGCACAGCTGTGCTTCCATACCCACACATCCCAGAGTGTTGTGCGCCATATCGGGATCGCACACAGCCTCTGGCCAATTGCGTTCCTGCATTGTACACAGCTCCTGAATTGCCAAGATACCCTTCTCCTTTTGTCTGAATGGAAATTGTTTCTATTTTCAGCCTGAAAGTGATCAGCCTCTGGATTGTCAAACTACCATAACCCCCCCTCTCCCCTTTTGTCTGTATGGTGATCGTTTCTACAATCAGTTGAGCCTTCAAATGATTCTGCTATGTACAGAGCCCCTGGGTCATCACTGCTAAGGGAGAGGGTTAGGGCAGTTTGACTATCCAGGGTCTGTGTATAGAACATATCAGGATCACTTTCAGGCTCAACAGATCGCTGAAACTATCTCCATACAGACAAGGGAAAGGAGAGGGTAGTTTGACAATCCAGGGCCTGTGTACATAGCAGGATCACTTTCAGACTCAACACCAGCAGTAAATATAACCATGAACAGCTGACTGTGCAGATGATCGTAGAAGCGTTCTTCATACAGACAGGAGGGGGGGGGGGGTCGTTTGACAAGCCAGGGACTGTGTAGATAGAAAGCATGGTATCTACATATTTCAGTCTCTGAACAAAAAGTTGTTAGGTGAATAATATGCAAGAGGGTGAAGTGTATTTCTCTCCTGCAAAGTCCAGATTGGAGACGCTGCTTATAGCGGCTACAGTACAGGTAACACAGGCACTTGATATTGAGAAGCCTAGGCATGGGAGCGCGCCTGAGGCGGAAGATAACCGCCCACCACTTCCTGTGTTCCGTCTTGTTTGGCCTGGGGCTAGAGACGAATGATATCGAGCAACAGGCAGTGGACGCCGATTTTACACAAAGTGAGAACCCTAGTAGTCAGGACTTACAGTGTTTTTTTAATGGGGTAAGCAGGCATATTTTTGCATCTAAATCACAAAAATACTCTATATCTGATGGGTTTTTAGAATAAGTTGTTACAATGTGCAGTGACCATTTAAGTCTCTCCTGATAAGAGACCTTCCCCATTTTTGTAGTCCGTCTTTGGACCCGTTTTATTTTATCAATTTCTTTTTGTAGTTGACGTCTCCAGGACTTGAACAGAGAATTCAAAATGTGGTCTCACTAGAGCTCTATACAGTGGGATCATCTACTTTATGCACATCTGATTAAAATCTTTCTCTTTCTATTGGTTTTACCTTATATGCATTATTTTATATGTGGAATCATTGAACTGCAGTTTCCATTGTTTTGACAATTTTTACAGTAAAGTGAAATCATTGTCCATTTTATGGACACCTCCAGGAAGATCAACCATGTTTCAGACTTCTGTGTGATAGGCAAACAGGATGGGCACAACACTGGCCAGTCTCCAATCATCAGGAACATCATCTGTTAGAAGGAACTGCTTAAACAAATTGGAGGTGCAACAATCACAAATTGGAGCTCCTTAAGGACTCAACTGGGTGCCATTTGGACCCATTGCACGTTTCAAAGGGGTTGTCTGGGAGTTTTTTAAAAAATAGGCTAACAGCAGTAAATGTGATAAAATGTAAAAATTCCCATTCCTGCCGCTCCAGCGCCAACGCTCCGATCTTTGTTCACATTTCCTGATGTAAGCCTACATTTTTTAATAGTGTTTATTTTGTTTATTATTTCTTTTCCTGCTTGTTATTTACTTATCACATTTTTGTTTTTCATTATGTAGTAGGATAAAAGATTTTACGGCATAGGAACGTGAACATTTTGCTACAAAGACTTTAATTCAGGGTGTACTCTCTTAAAGAGTCCTAGATATTCTTCCTCTTTGCATAATATTTCAACCCACTAGTATTACCCATATTTCTCATTTTTTGCATAGATCAAGGAAAGATTAATTATGAATTTTGATTTTGAAAATGTTCATGACTTTTTGCATGTGAAATAAAAGGAAAATATGACAAACAAGATTTGTATTTTGGTTTATTTTGTTCCCTATAAAATGGTATATGAGTTAACATGTCCCCTACCAATAGAGCTTCTCAATTTAACATAAAATTCCAGTTACTGCTTAGAATATTCACATAATGGTCATTAAATAGTATTACATTTCAAACTTTTTTGTTTGTTCGCATTCAGATTTTTTCCTTATACTGACTAAAGATATGTGATGATTATTTTTAAATCACCGTAAATTCAGATGTGATGAATTTTTCTTAACCATGTAAAGTCCAGAATGAAAAACTATCCATTTTCCAAACACCAGTTGTTCATTTAATTGAGAACCTTGTTATAGCAAAAAAAGGTGAATAGCTAGAAATTCTGTATCTTTCGGAAAGCAGAAAAGTGAAGGAACTTGTTTCATTTTCAGCACGATGTACTACAGAATACTTTTTTCTTCTATTTCTATTTTTCTCCTTTATTATAAATGATTATGCAGTCAAGATTTAGCATTATTTTTGTAATTTACAGTCATTATACCTTCATTTGTAAAAAGAGATGTTTGGTTGCTTTTTGGCTTTATAATCCTCTAGTGTTGGTTAACAATTATTGTTTTGAAATAAATAATTCTGATTTTAATACATACCCACCAAATTATTTACTAGGGATAGGCCTTGGTGTAAAACAGCAAGTATAACAGTATTGTTAACCCATTGCTAACCAGATAATGTTTTACTTCACTAGCCAGAGAACACAAGTTGCCTGGAAAACTTCAAAAATTGAACATAAGAAATCTTTATACTTTTAAGAAACACTTTAGATTTTTAAATAAATTGGACTTCAGTATCGACTCCAGAAATTTTAAATACATTTACCTTAAAAAAAATAACATTGGCAAAGAAAGACACCAGTTGTTCTTCTTATTATTTTCATAATTTCTCCCTGTGTTTGTGTGTGTTTTTCCTAGGTGCATTAGTTTCTTCGAACACGTCAAAAACATGCTGATAAGTTGGTTTCCTATGAAATTGTCTAGAATGTGAGGACGCTGTATAAGCAACAGGAATGAATAAATAAGGTCAAGTGAATCATGCAATTACACAAAACATCCGTCGCCTCTGTACATTCATTCACCATGTTGCCTTTAAAAAAAAAAAAAAAAAAAAAAAAAGTTTTAACTACAAACATGATTGGCTAATGCCACATGGATTTCTTTAGGCTCTGTATACAATATCATATACTGTAGACTGTATTGAGCACTTCCCTGTCTTTGGATTGTGTTTGAAGAGCTTTTCTATGCTTCCGGCAATAAATCAGCATTTATAGATGGAATATGACAAACTGGCAAGGAAGCTTCTGTTATTTCCAATTAGAGAATGGCCTATTATGACATCATCCAATGGCAACAATTAAAGAGGATGATTCCCATCCCACAATATATAGACATGCATATTGGTAACCATGGGGTGCAATATTCCATGTTCCAAATAAATACGATAATGTTACATGCCTCTCTTTTTTTTCCCGCTATATCAAAATGTATGTATTTAATAATTTTAGCATTTTTTGTAGCAGTGATAACAATTATGTCGAGAAGTTAGACATTTGTTACATTTAACAAATTACAGTCATTCAAAATGACACTGCACAAAGGATTATCTGTGCATAAAGCAGTTCAGAAAAAGCTGGTGCCCACTTGCAATGACAATTTGATGCTCTCTTCATGGGAACTGAATGATGCCGTGCTAAAACAATAAACTCAAAAGCTCTTGACTACATGTCGACTGTTTGGAACTTCTGCAACCGTATTTTATAATTATTTGAATAAAATCAAATCATTTTATATCACTTGTTTAGTCTATTTGCTTCTTCTCTGTAAGGGTATGTTCACACTGAGTTTTTTGCAGGCAGAAAATCTGCCTCAAAATTCAGTTTTTCGCCCGCGGCCATTGAGCGCTGCGGACAAAAAACGCAGTGAAATACGCTTTCTCTGCCTCCCATGGATGTCAATGGGAGGTCAGAAACTTAAACGCCCGAAGATAGGGCATGTTGCTTCTTTTTCCAGCGAGACGGTTTTTCCGCTCACGGGAAAAAAACTTCTCCGCCTCCCATTTCAATGGGAGGCATTTTCGGCCGTATTTTGGCGTGTTTTCTGACGTGGTTTCCGACGCGGTTTCTGCGTAAAAAAAATGCTTTAAAAACCGCGTCCAAAAACTCTGTGTGAACTGGCCCTAAATAACATATTTTTTTAAGAAGTATGCTTTGTTTTATTTTGGAAATGGATGTCTATGCCAGAACCATATCTACTAACATGTTATGTAGTATATTTCATTATATGAATATATGACAGCAGCTTAAGAGGATATCAATGATCTTACTGGCTCAGGATAAAAAAAAATATTTGAGGCTATTCCCCATATTCTCTTTTGTTTCTGTATCATCCGTTTCTTAGTGAATTCTTTATGTTTATCACAACAACATACTGTAGAAACAGCTGCAACATTACAACAAAAATTAATCTGTTACAGCAAATTTACACACACACGCACACACACACACACACACACACACACACACACACACATACATACATACATACATACATCTGTACAGTCTAAACACATACATAAATTGAAATATTTGTGAAATGGTTCTTTACTGTAAAGGGATAATTGGAGATTACGGTGTGAAGCCCAATATGGTGATCAGCCGTATAGGGTTAATGAGCTTAGTTTTAAGCCAAAGCCCACAGGAATGCTAAAGGGAATATTATTTAATCAAAAGTGCAAATAAACTCTGCATGATCAGGGTTGTAAAACAGCAAGAGAAATAAAAGGAGAGCTCTGTTATACTCTGAAGATCCATATCCAATGAGCTACTGTGAAGTCTTCTATAATAATCAAGGAGTCTTCAACTTGGAGGGGGCCAATTGCTTATTGTTTCTTATTAACACTAGAGATAACAACCCTTAAGCTATGAAACAGATTAAACCAAAATAGGACCTGTTTAGTCTTTAATTCTAATATTCAAACTAGTCCATTTGCCATGGTCAAAAGGATGTATACAGCACTATCTATCTATCTATCTATCTATCTATCTATCTATCTATCTATCTATCTATCTATCTATCTATCTATCTATCTATCTATCTATCTATCTATCTATCTATCTTATAATATCTATCTATCTATCGATCTATCTATCTATCTATCTATCTATCTATCTATCTATCTATCTATCTATCTATCTATCTATCTATCTATCTATCTATCTATCTATCTATCTGTCTCATATCTATCTATCTATCTATCTATCTATCTATCTATCTATCTATCTATCTATCTATCTATCTATCTATCTATCTATCTATCTATCTATCTATCTATCTATCTATCTATCTATTCTATCTTTGTCATTATCTATCTATCTATCTATCTATCTATCTATCTATCTATCTATCTATCTATCTATCTATCTATCTATCTATCTATCTATCTATCTATCTATCTATCTATCTATCTCATATATATCTCATTATCTATCTATCTATCTATCTATCTATCTATCTATCTATCTATCTATCTATCTATCTATCTATCTATCTATCTATCTATCTATCTATCTATCTATCTATCTATCTCATATATATCTCATTATCTATCTATCTATCTATCTATCTATCTATCTATCTATCTATCTATCTATCTATCTATCTATCTATCTATCTATCTATCTATCTATCTATCTATCTATAGATTTCATGATCATTTGCACATATAAAAAAAATCTAATCATCATATGTGTTGGCAAGAACATGCTCCATTGTTCCTATATATTCAGTATTGTATTTGGATTTTTACACCAAGAATACAGGTGATAATCTATCCCCAGCGTGTGAATCTTAACTTTAGTGTTCAAGCTTGATAGGCTAATTACTGACAGGACACTTCAGCGGTGGAATGGCGCCCTTTTTGTGATTTCCTTCTAGCAAATATGTTTCAAGGAGGGCACCAGAGTTTGTATTGGTTTTTTAAATATATTGGACATCATGTGTTTAGGCCCTGTTTACATCAAGTTTTTTGTTTACATTTAGCATGTATGCCGGGAAAGCTCCCGACTTACACGCTTAGGGTATGTTCACACACAGTGATCAAAAACTTCTGAAAATATGGAGCTATTTTCAGACGTTTTTGTAGCAACTCGCGTTTTTCGCCGCGTATTTTACGTCCGTTTTTGGAGCTGTTTTTCAATGGAGTCAATGAAAAACGCCTCCAAAAATGTCCCAAGAAGTGTCCTGCACTTCTTTTGACGAGACGTCATTTTACGCGCCGTATTTTGACAGCGATGCGTAAAATAAAGGCTCGTGGGAACAGAACATCGTAAAACCAATTGCAAGCAATGGGCAGATGTTTGTAGGCGTATTAGGGGCATTTTTTCAGGCGAATTTGAGGCGTAAAACGCCCGAATTACGTCTGAAAACACTGCGTGTGAACCTACGCTAAATGTGTCCATAAGGCTCCATTGTCAGACTGAGGCCATAAGACTGTCCTTATGGCCACTATCTAGCCGGTATACATGAGAATTCTGCAAAAAAAGAAAAAGGTATGGATTAGCGTAGTAGACTACACTGTTCCATCTTACAGAGTCCAGTAAAGAAATGTATATGTACTGTAAAATGCATACTATTTTTAACATGGTAGCCTATGAATGACAGATGCCATTATAGTCTAAAGGGTGATAGATGCATTAATCGGATGCCTAACAGTGGCATCCATCACCCATAGGCTGTAATCATATCCATTTAATGTTCTTTTTTACGTCATGAAAAGGGTCATGAGAGATGATGATGTATCCGTTAAATGGATGCCATTATAGCCTATGGTGGGCGGATGCCACTATCCGTCACAGTCTCCATTTAACGCATATCTTGGAAGCTTTTCCCAGCGTCTACGCCAAATGTAGGCCCAAAAAAGTGATGAGAACATAGCCTATTAACCATGCAGTATAAGTGAGGGAGAATTTTACACAGTTTATAATCCACTTTTAAAATGTCTTAAAAGCAGAGATGAGCTGTGTTTACATAGAACATAAATAATCATTCATATTCATCAGAAATTTTAATCAACATATTACATTTAATATTTTTTAAGTATGTTTACCACTAAATTAATCGCACACTGCTTTGTTTGTGTTGTTTCTTACCATTGGAGAACCCGACTAGTCATTAGTCATTCTCTGCACTCTTTGAGCTGTCAAGTTGGAACAGTTTAATTTGCTTTTACTGGAATCAAGCCTGGAACTCAAAAACGCTTGTGGTAGTTCCTCTACTTAAAAAAATACATGTTCACTTGTACAGGGTGCAATTAATTCTCTTAATCACTTATTCAAGTGGCAGAGAATATACCATTTGTGCTTTTAATATGTTCGAAACATTGAAATTTAGGAAAATTTAATTAAAAAAACTGAGATTCAATCTTGCACAAAGTTGGTGAGCAGGCATTATGATGAAGAAATTCTGCTAACATTGAAAAGCATCCCAATGGAAATTAATTAAGAAAGTGGCTATTAAAAGTTCTACAGCATCACCTGAAAGGTTATGGTCATTACATGCCTCCAAATCCATAAGTGTTTTCCTTTTTCTACCAGGAGACGGCTGCACAGCAGATCTCCAGGAAGAGAAGACCAGAAGTTTTATGTGCTGTGTTTTGCTAAGCACAGGTTTAAAGAAGTTCTAATAGCAGGGGCTTTAAAAATTTTATTCTGTATATTTGGTGTTCTGCTAGCTATACCAAAGTAAAAGTATATTGTCAGTGAAGTTCTGGCAGTGTACTGGTAGCAGAGCTACATTGAAAAGTCCAAGTAACAACAACTACTACATAGAGAGTCAGTGAGACATAAAAATAATATTCGCATACCATTTGTCTCTACTTTTTCGACTTCCAGTTCTGAAATTGGGAATATTCTGAAAAGAGAATGGCGTTTATTGACTAGGGCCTTTCCCTTTATTAAAGAGTTTCAAGAACCACCCTTGTTAGCTTATCGTAAAGGCAAAACCATTAGACATAGGTTGGTAAAGGCAGATATCGGACCAAAAACTAAAATGACACAAAGCACTCTAGCCCCTTCAAAACGTGGATGTTTTCCCTGTTTGGGATGTAACATGTGTAATCACATGATTAAAGGAGATAGTTTCTGTCATCCACAAACTGGAAAAATGTTCAAAATTCAGGGTTTCTATACTTGTAAAACTACTTTTGCAATCTATCTTCTTAGTTGCCCTTGCGGTTTAAATTATGTGGGGGAGACTACAACTGAAGTAACTCTAAGAATGAGGAATCATAAATCGAATATTAAGACCAAGAGAAGAGATCTACCAGTATCTAGACACTTTTTAGACTGTAAACATAATGTATCCCAAATGCGTTTTAAAATTATTGATTCTGTTCCCCAAAATAGACGAGGAGGTGACAGAGAACTGGCACTCAAAAGAAAAGAACTTGAGTGGATATTCACTCTTGAAACTATGGCCCCAAAGGGGCTTAATGTGGATTATACATATTTTCCACATATTTGATAGTCCATGAGTCTGCTGCATTTTTCTCAGTATAGGTAGTCTGTTCTTTAGTATACTTAGGATAATTTATCCAGTATTCTAATTTTTTTAATATAAAAAATTCACGTAACTTTAGATTTGAATCTAATATAATTTTCTTTTCTTTCTTTTTTATGTATATCTATATTTTTTTCACTGACAATTTTCCTTTCTATTACAGATACTGATCCATATGAAGGGATGTACAACATTTGAGCAGAGGCTACGTTTTTTTCGGCTAGTCATGGTTTATTGATTATTTATTATTTACACATTTGTATAAATTTATGCTCTCTGTGAAAGATTTGGAATAAAAATTTATATGGCATTTTGACCTTATATATGACTCCCCCACCTTTATATATGTCTTGTTCTATTATTCCTATCAACAAGGTCCTATGTAAATACATAGACGGGTGTGTTTCACCACTTTAACCTTTAGTTTAGGATATATTGCTGTTTGTACTATTGTGACACAGCTACTTCTCCTTCCTATGTTACAGTCCGTGGCCCCCTCTTTTTCTAGACTCCATATTGAGTCTTAGAATTATATATAGGCATAAAACTACACATATACATTGGTGGTAGGATATCTACACTAAAATACTCATTGCCGGATTATTCCTTAAGTTGATTATTACTCTGTCCTGCTATTATATGCGTTGTGACGATATTAGATATCTGCGCATGCGCGGCTGCACTGCGTTCCGGGGATGCGTTCCATGTGACGCACTTCCGCCAGTCCGCCATCTTGCGCATGCACATTACGGAGTGGGGGACGCCATTATTTTCTCCATGCTTCACCGAGAGCTGATAATGTAAGTTTCTCAATTATAAGTTTAAAATCCTCTTGCACTTTACTAAATTCCGATATGATTCCTCTGCTCCGCCCCTTCATTAGGATATGATATCATTACATAGGGTAATTATAGTATTACCTGTGCTATATACATGTCTGTATTTTATATTGAGAGATGTTGTACTGAAATCAATGCACTGGTCACTTTAATATATGTTTTCACTAATTATATGAACATACTCTATATATGGATTTACTTTTTTATGCATATTATATAATTGCACTGTATACTGTATACTTTGTGTATCCTCCTATATATATGTGGTATTGCACACTGTTTGAATTAGCTTGAGAAAGGTTCAGGTGTGAACCGAAACGTTGCTCATTCTTCCACCTGGTGGTGAATAAACCAACATCTCCCCAACGCTGAAGTCCTGGTGCTGTTACTTGTTCTTTTGTCTTTTTGGTATATATATATATATATATATATATATATATATATACACACACTACCGTTCAAAAGTTTGGGGTCACCCAGACAATTTTGTGTTTTCCATGAAAACTCACACTTATATTTATCAAATGAGTTACAAAATGACTAGAAAATATAGTCAAGACATGGACAAGGTTAGAAATAATGATTTTTATTTGAAATAATAATTTTCTCCTTCAAACTTTGCTTTCGTCAAAGAATGCTCCATTTGCAGCAATTACAGCATTGCAGACCTTTGGCATTCTAGCTGTTAATTTGCTGAGGTAAATCGGGAAAAATTTCACCCCATGCTTCCAGAAGCCCCTCCCACAAGTTGGATTGGCTTGATGGGCACTTCTTGCGTACCATATGGTCAAGCTGCTCCCACAACAGCTCTATGGGGTTGAGATCTGGTGACTGCGCTGGCCACTCCATTACAGATAGAATACCAGCTGCCTGCTTCTTCCCTAAATAGTTCTTGCATAATTTGGAGGTGTGCTTTGGGTCATTGTCCTGTTGTAGGATGAAATTGGCTCCAATCAAGCGCTGTCCACAGGGTATGGCATGGCGTTGCAAAATGGAGTGATAGCCTTCCTTATTCAAAATCCCTTTTACCTTGTACAAATCTCCCACTTTACCAGCATCAAAGCAACCCCAGACCATCACATTACCTCCACCATGCTTGACAGATGGCGTCAGGCACTCTTCCAGCATCTTTTCAGTTGTTCTGCGTCTCACAAATGTTCTTCTGTGTGATCCAAACACCTCAAACTTCGATTTGTCTGTCCATAACACTTTTTTCCAATCTTCCTCTGTCCAATGTCTGTATGCTTTTGCCCATATTAATCTTTTCCTTTTATTAGCCAGTCTCATATATGGCTTTTTCTTTGCCACTCTGCCCTGAAGGCCAGAATCCCGGAGTCGCCTCTTCACTGTAGACGTTGACACTGGCATTTTGCGGGTACTATTTAATGAAGCTGCCAGTTGAGGACCTGTGAGGCGTCTATTTCTCAAACTAGAGACTCTAATGTACTTGTCTTGTTGCTCAGTTGTGCAGCGGGGGCCTCCCACTTCTCTTTCTACTCTGGTTAGAGCCTGTTTGTGCTGTCCTCTGAAGAGAGTAGTACACACCGTTGTAGGAAATCTTTAGTTTCTTGGCAATTTCTCGCATGGAATAGCCTTCATTTCTAAGAACAAGAATAGACTGTCGAGTTTCACATGAAAGCTCTCTTTTTCTAGCCATTTGGAGAGTTTAATCAAACCCACAAATGTAATGCTCCAGATTCTCAACTAGCTCAAAGGAAGGTCAGTTTTATAGCTCCTCTAAACAGCAAAACTGTTTACAGCAGTGCTAACATAATTGCACAAGGGTTTTCAAGTGTTTTCTAATCATCCATTAGCCTTCTAACACAGTTAGCAAACACAATGTACCATTAGAACACTGGAGTGATGGTTGCTGGAAATGGGCCTCTATACACCTATGTAGATATTGCATTAAAAACCAGACGTTTGCAGCTAGAATAGTCATTTACCACATTAACAATGTATAGAGTGTATTTCTGATTAATTTAATGTTATCTTCATTGAAAAAAACTGTGCTTTTCTTTCAAAAATAAGGAAATTTCTAAGTGACCCTAAACTTTTGAACGGTAGTGTATATATATATATATATATATATATATATATATATATATATATATATATAAATATCTCATACCACATAAACTATATACAATATACTGATCTAGTCCTTGTCAGAATTTACTACTATTGTTAAGGTAATGTTATATTAATCTATGTGGTTAAGCACATTGGTCAATTCGTGACACTTTCTACTTTATCTAAAGCCAACTGTTCATAAACATGTTATGAAAATGCCAGACTGAGAAGAACTATAAAGAATTTGATATCATGGATTTTGTTATGCTCTGTAATTTTTCTGTATGTAACATTTCTTTGATGTAACAATTCTCTTCTGCTTCTGAAATAAATTCAACTGAAGCAGCCACATGCATAATATTATAGGAAAATTGGCAAAAACCAATTTCCAAAGTAAGCGGCTATTTCCACTGATACACAGACCTTTCAAATGCTCAACTATACTTACTTAACTGAAGCCCTCAGCTTGCCTGCAAAATCCTTAAAAATGATAAATATAGCGTTGGAAAACTCGTTGCACATTTCTTCCAGTATTATTCTTTATTGTTTATTTATCCATCATTTATCTATTTATGTATCCAGTTGTCTGCCAGTGCCTAAGATAAAATAAACATGAGCATGCTGCAGGGGGTGGAAGTGTTGATTTTAAACAAAACAAAATACTAATATTAAGGATTTATATTTAAGAAGCCTGTACCAAACCTCGGTTCTGCACCTTAAAGTCTCAGACAAAAAATAAACATTCAGCTTTTGACCAGACTTACAGAGCTCTACCTGCTGCCAAAGGAGCTGTTCTGTTAGATGTCCTACATAAGACCTCAAATAAAGTTGGAGCTGTCCATGACAATGGTGCAGCGCTGTCATGAGCCTCTTGGGTATTAACAAAGGGGCAAATACTTACAAGTTAGATTAATATGCAGGATTTTGTCAATGGGGCTTCAAGGCCATGGATGTGCAAGTGTGTGTACACACAAACACAAAAGTTCACACACAGGAACTTGCTAGTCAGTGGCTCTTATGAAAAACATAAATAACAAAGCTATATTGTATTACATCGAAACAATTCCACCATATACCTAAAGAATGTCACCATACTGCACAACTAAACAATACCGCCATACTGAACACCTTAAGAATGCTTCCATGCTGCACACCTGAACAGTACCACCATAGTGCACACCTAAACACTGGCAACCTATTGCACATCTAGACTAAAAAATACTGCATACTGTATGATTAACATATGTAATCATATTGTGCGACTAAATCGTAATGCCCGTAAATAATACCCAAATAATTATCCCAATATGTAACATCAGAATTATAGAGCACAATCTAGAAATAACAAAAGACTATTAAGACACCATCGTTATAAAACCCACAGTTTAGGATTAAAAGATAAATACTATTTTGAGAACAAAGCCTTGGAATAAAGACAAAAACTATTGTGACATCATAGAAAACAGGTTTTAAAAAAAGGACACATTCTATTGTGACATCACAAAACAACACATGCAGTATGTAGTAATATCTAAATACAGGCTATGAATAAAGATAAACACTATTGTTACATCATCATAATCAAACAGCCTTGAAATAAAAAATAAAACTGTTGTGGCATCATCACAATAAACATGGCTTACAAATGAAGACACACGCTATTGTGACATCATCAAAATAGAACACAGCCATTATATATCATATCCATTGTATAGATCATAAAAAAATGATGCCACCTGGTGTTCAAAGTGTATAGCAATGGTCATGTCCACCTAATGAGCTGAGTGCTGGTGGACACGCATGCTCAATAACCCCCCCCCCCCCCACACACACACACACACACATACACATAGAAAGGTCTCTGTGCAGTGATCCTTTATTCACTTTAAAGCAGCCAATAAAAAAAGCTTTCTTCTTGCTATTCAAGCAAGGAGCATAGCCTCTGTAGTAGCTTGGCAATATGGCTGGGAAGACTCCTTCTGTAGGGAAATTAAAAAGGGACCATATTGTCAGCTGCCAGAGGGGCAGGAGACTGATTATGTTTAGAGCCCCTCCCCCTAGCAGCGCAGATTAGCTGCGCCAAGAGGGATACATGGAAGCAAAAATGTATGAAAATTATATGTTTTTCATGCTTGAAACACTACAAATTAATTTAAAAAAGATATTAACCGCATTTCTGGACTTTTCGTATGAAAAGTATTCATGGGATAACCCCTTGAAGACAAATACTATTGTCATATTTTTAAAATAGATCACAGCCTAGACATAAAGACAAACATAACTATGACATCGATACAACAGAAAACATGTTCTAAAAAGAGAAATATTATTGTTGCATCTTCATAATAGAACACAGCTTATAAATAATGACAAACATTATTGTGACATCATCACAATAGAACACAGCCTAGGTATTAAGACAAACACAATTGTGACATCTTCACAATGTAACACAGCCTGGAAAGAAAGAGAAGCAAAACTATGATATTATCACAATAGAAAACATGACATGAAATCATAATCAAACGGCCTTGGAATAAACCGAAAATTTATTGCAACTACAACACAATAGAACAGCTTATGAATAATGATATACACTATTGTGACAACATTACAATAGAACACAGCCTAGGAAAAAGACAAACACTATTGTGACACCATCACAATCACGCCTCAGGAACACGACCGTTGTACCACTCGGGCCGTTTTTTATGGCATCCGAGTGTCACCCGATAGTCTTCACGGACCCATTAACTTTAGCGGGTAAATCGGGTCAGTGAAAAATGATCCGAGTCTCAGATCCGAGGAAAGATAGGAAATGTTCTATCTTTCCTCGGATCACTGACGGAACTCGGCCGGCGCACACGGTCGTGTGCATGAGGCGTCAAACAACCTAGGAATACAAATAAATATTGTGACATAATCACAATCAACATCGCCTGGAAATAAAGACAAACAAAACTATGACACAATCACAATAGACAACGTGTAATAAAAAAATACAGGAAAAAATATGAAAGAAATCCTCCAGCTCACCTTGTCACGAAGGATGTAGGAATCAGCACACGGATCCTCGTGTCGGCACACGCAGAAGATACAACAGAACCAGGGGGAGTTGGAACCAGCGCTGAGAATGTAGTTATTTTGTTAAAACGGAAATCAAATTTCCAAGTTTAATTGACCTTGATTAAAATCGAAGCACAGGGGCTACGAACAAAAATTAAGTGACAGGTAGGTGTAGTCCAGAGTACAGAGAGAAGGAGAGGATAGGCGGTAGCCTACGCGTTTCAGACCCTCGCTAGGTCCTTAGTCATGGCTTATCATAAGCCATGACTAAGGACATAGCGAGGGTCTGAAACGCGTAGGCTACCGCCTATCCTCTCCTTCTCTCTGTACTCTGGACTACACCTACCTGTCACTTAATTTTTGTTCGTAGCCCCTGTGCTTCGATTTTAATCAAGGCCAATTAAACTTGGAAATTTGATTTCCGTTTTAACAAAATAACTACATTCTCAGCGCTGGTTCCAACTCCCCCTGGTTCTGTAATAAAAAAATACCAACACTATTGTGACATCATCAAAATAGAACACAACTTGTAAATGATAACAAATATTTTTGAGACATCGTCACAAAAATGTAATAAAATGATAATGTCTTATTTGTGCCAGTTTAGCATTCAATATTCTGCAAGTCCTCACTACTTCGATCCCTATCACCAATAAAATGTTTTCAACATGCAGAGGGGATAATTTTAAAAATGATACATTTGGTGTAGATCAGGGGTCAGCAACCTGTACCACCGGTGCCACAGCCGGCCCGTGGAGCATGGTTTGTTGGCACATTCCCCTCTCCTAGTGTCCAAGCGCCATTGTGTGCTTGGCAGCGCTGAACAGCAGGAGAGAGAGCAATGCTTCATTGTTTTTGTCACCGCTGAATACTTGGCAAGGACATAATGCAGCACTTCTCTCTCTCCTGGTGTTCAGTATCGCCAAGCACATAATAAATTGCTACTCTCTCCTGGCGATCAGCACTGCAAGGATGGCGTTCAGTAACCGCTCTGTAAAAGAAAAAGTTAGCAAAAGGTGGCAGCGCTCTCTCCTATGTGCACCACCCCATACTGGTGCTCAGTAGCCATGGTCTCTCCTATGTGCACCTCCCCCCAAATTGGTGTTCAGTACATGCAGTATCCCCTATGTACAAAATCTTGTGTTTAGCAGAAGCGGTCTCTCCTATGTGCACCCCCAAATCTGGTGTTTAGTAGATGCGGTCTCTCCTTTGTGCACCCCCAAATCTGGTATTTAGTAGATGTGGTCTCTCCTATTTGCAACCCAAAATCTGGTGTTTAGTAGATGTGGTCTCTCCTATGTGAACAACCAAATCCGGTGTTTAGTAGCTGCGTTCTCCCCTATGTGCATACCCCCCAAGCTGGTCTTCAGTAGCCTCGTATGCACCACAGATATATCATCTTTGTAAAGAAAGTCAGGGACAAGGGTCACAATGAAATGTAGGTTTTATTAGCTGATTAAATGGTTTATATCACATACGTGGTAACATTTTAGCTTATATGACTTTTATGTTTGCATGGCACACTGAGTACTTCATTATGGTTTTTTTTTTATCGGCACTCCATACAAAAAAGGTTGCCTACCCCTGGTGTAGACAATAGCAGCCAATTAAATCACAGTTATAATATGCATAGGTTAATAAACCAGTGCACTTGTACAAATGTACCACATTGAACAACTTAATGTTGTAAGTTTAATTTGAACATTTTTAAGATTACTTTTATATAAATAATTCAATATCTTACATGTTTTTCCATATTTTCCATGAATCCTTGCAATTTTACACTATTCAGCATTTATTATTAAGGGGGGTATTCCCATCTTAGTCCTTTATGCCATAAACGTCTGATAGATGCGCCCTCGCTGATTCTCAGCTGCAGCATTCTCCATATACCTCAATGGAGAGTCCATTTGTTCACTTGCCTCTCCATTGAAGTCTATGAAAGTTACGGATAGAGCCAAGCGCTACTTCCCTTGGCTCTTACCGTCATGTAAGCGCTTGCATCTCTTTATTGAAATCTTTTTAGCACAAATCAATAATAAATTTGTTTCAATTTGTGAGATTTACGCCACAGAAAGGCACAATTTAGGCCAGTATTCCGGCACAACAACAATAGTAAATATGCCCCAATGTGTATAGAGATATACACGTAAATTTAGACTAACAGCACACGTCTGGCAGCAGTGTTTTTGCCTTTGAAAAATACACAAAAATAACTAAGCAAAAATGCACCTAAATGCTACAGTGAGGAAATAAGTATTTGATCCCTTGCTGATTTTGTAAGTTTGCCCACTGTCAAAGACATGAACAGTCTAGAATTTTTAGGATAGGTTAATTTTACCAGTGAGAGATAGATTATATTAAAAAAAAAAAACAGAAAATCACATTGTCAAAATTATATATATTTATTTGCATTGTGCACAGAGAAATAAGTATTTGATCCCTTTGGCAAACAAGACTTAATACTTGGTGGCAAAACCCTTGGTGGCAAAACCCTTGTTGGCAAGCACAGCAGTCAGACTTTTTTTGTAGTTGATGATGAGGTTTGCACACGTTAGATGGAATTTTGGCCCACTCCTCTTTGCAGATCATCTGTAAATCATTAAGATTTCGAGGCTGTCGCTTGGCAACTCGGATCTTCAGCTCCCTCCATAAGTTTTTGATGGGATTAAGGTCTGAAGACTGGCTAGGCCACTCCATGACCTTAATGTGCTTCTTTTTGAGACACTCATTTGTTGCCTTGGCTGTATGTTTCGGATCATTTTCGTGCTGGAAGACCCAGCCACGAGCCATTTTTAATGTCCTGGTGGAGGGAAGGAGGTTGTCACTCAGGATTTGACGGTACATGGCTCCATCCATTCTCCCATGGATGCGGTGAAGTAGTCCTGTGCCCTTAGCAGAGAAACACCCCCAAAACATAATGTTTCCACCTCCATGCTTGACAGTGGAGACGATGTTCTTTGCGTCATAGGCAGCATTTCTCTTCCTCCAAACACGGCGAGTTGAGTTAATGCCAAAGAGCTCAATTTTAGTCTCATCTGACCACAGCACCTTCTCCCAATCACTCTCAGAATCATCCAGATGTTCATTTGCAAACCTCAGATGGGCCTGTACATGTGCCTTCTTGAGCAGGGGGACCTTGCGGGCACTGCAGGATTTTAATCCATTACGGCGTAATCTGTTACCAATGGTTTTCTTGGTGACTGTGGTCCCAACTGCCTTGAGATCATTAACAAGTTCCCCCCGTGTAGTTTTCGGATGAGCTCTCACCTTCCTCAGGATCAAGGATACCGCACGAGGTGAGATTTTGCATGGAGACCCAGATCGATGTCGATTGACAGTCATTTTGTATGTCTTCCATTTTCTTACTATTGCACCAACAGTTGTCTCCTTCTCACCCAGCGTCTTACTTATGGTTTTGTAGCCCATTCCAG
The DNA here is from genome assembly GCF_050947455.1 of Rhinoderma darwinii. Taxonomy (NCBI): domain Eukaryota; kingdom Metazoa; phylum Chordata; class Amphibia; order Anura; family Rhinodermatidae; genus Rhinoderma; species Rhinoderma darwinii. The sequence continues at coordinate 162,898,391 of NC_134690.1, read as the reverse complement.
CCTTGTGCAGGTCTATGATCTTGTCCCTGACATCCTTAGAAAGCTCTTTGGTCTTGCCCATGTTGTAGAGGTTAGAGTCAGACTGATTAATTGAGTCTGTGGACAGGAGTCTTTTATACAGGTGACCATGTAAGACAGCTGTCTTTAATGCAGGCACCAAGTTGATTTGTAGCGTGTAACTGGTCTGGAGGAGGCTGAACTCTTAATGGTTGGTAGGGGATCAAATACTTATTTCTCTGTGCACAATGCAAATAAATATATATAATTTTGACAATGTGATTTTCTTTTTTTTTTAAATATATATAATCTATCTCTCACTGGTAAAATTAACCTAGCCTAAAAATTCTAGACTGTTCATGTCTTTGACAGTGGGCAAACTTACAAAATCAGCAAGGGATCAAATACTTATTTCCTTCACTGTATGTGTGAATCCAGCCTTAGGGCATGCGCAGACGTGGCGGAGTTCTTCCGCCACTGTCCGCATCAATGCCGCACAGAATCTGCGTATTCAGGGGAAGAGGGCTTCACTTCTCTCTATCAGTGCAGGATAGAGAGAAGGGACAGCCCTTTACCTAGTAAAAGTAAAAAGAAATTCATACTTACCCGGCCGTTGTCTTGGTGATGCGTCCCTCTTTCGCCATCCAGCCCGACCTCCCTGGATGACGCGGCAGTCCATGTGACTGCTGCAGCCTGTGATTGGCTGCAGCCGTCACTTGGACTGAAACGTTATCCTGGGAGGCCGGACTGGAGGTAGAAGCAGGGAGTTCTCGGTAAGTTGGAACTTCTATTTTTTTTACAGGTTGATGTATCTTGTGATCGGAAGTCACTGTCCAGGGTGCTGAAACAGTTACTGCCGATCGCTTAACTCTTTCAGCACCCTGGACAGTGACTATTTACTCACGTGGATTTCCGCTGCGGACTGTCCGCAGCGGAATTCCAGAGCAATTCCGCTACGTGTGGTCATGCCCTTAGTGTTGTTGGAAGACTCATAAGGAACATAGAGGAGTATAATGAGACTGGATTTTTGGCCTTTAGATGTAAAATATAATAATCTTGAGTGAGTCATATAATTCAGTGTTTGTTGTGAATACACAAACGTGTTTGTTTAGGACTTGTCATTCCCATAACTGGGTCATCTTGAAGGTATATTTAAGGTAAACTCATCCGAAGTCACTTCATATTAGTGCTTAAATACTATGTAAACCGTTGCACAAGTTTTTTTTTTTTTAAATAAAACAAGGTATTATGGCATTTTAACCCCTTCAAGCTTTGGCCACTTTTGACCTGCTTGACAGCCTCATTTTTCAAATCTGACGTTTCACTTTATGTGGTAATAACTTCGGAATGCTTTCACCTATCCAAGCGATTCTGAGATTGTTTTCCCGTGACACATTGGACTTTATGTTACTGGCAGAATTTGCTCGATACATTCAGTATTTAATTGTGAAAAACACCAAAATGTAGTAAAAAATTCCAAAAACTATGATTTTTCTAAATTTAAATGTATCTGCTTGTAAGACAGGCAGTTATACCACACAAAATTGTTGCTAATTAACATCCCCCATATGTCTACTTTAGATCAGCATCATTTTTTGAATATTGTTTTATTTTTCTAGGACGTTACAAGGCTTAGAACTTTATCTACAATTTCTCACATTTTCAAGAAAATTTCAAAAGGCTATTTTTACAGGGGGAAGTTCAGTTGTGAAGTGGCTTTGAGGGCTTTATATATTAGACACCCTGAATAAGTCACCCCATTTTAAAAACTTCACCCCTTCAAGTATTCAAAACAGCATTTAGAAAGTTTCTTAACCCTTTAGATGTTTCACAGGAATTAAAGCAACGTAAAGGTGAAATTTATAAATTTCCTTTTTTTTTTTGCAGAAATTCATTTTTAATCCATTTTTTTTGTAATACAGAAGGTTTTACCAGAGAAATGCAACTCAATATTTATTGCCCAGAGTCTGCAGTTTTTAGAAATATCCAACATGTGTCCCTAGCGTGCTAATAGACTGAAGCACCGGCCCCAGAAGCAAAGGAGTACCTAGTGGAGCTTGTGGGCTCCTTTTTATTAGAAAATATTTTAGGCACCATGTCGGGTTTGAAGGGCTCTTGCGGTGCCAAAACAGTGGGAATTCCCAAAAAGTGACCCCATTTGGGAAACTAGACCCCTTAAGGAAATTATCTAGGGGTATAGTGAGCATTTTGACCCCACAGGTGTATTGCAGAAATTACTTGAAGTAGGCCCGTGAAAATTGAAATCTTTCAAAGAAAATGTAGGTTTAACTAATTTTTTCTAATTTCCTCAAGGACTAAAGGAGAAAAAGCACCACTATGTTGGTAAAGCAATTTCTCCCGATTAAAACAATACCCCATATGTGGTCCTAAACGGCTGTTTGGACACACAGCAGGGCTCAGAAGGGAAAGAGCGCTTTTTGGCTTTTGGAGCTCAAATTTAGCAGGAATGGTTTGCGGAGGCCATGTCACACTTGCAAAGCCCCCGAAGGGACAAAACAGTGGAAACCTCCCACAATTGACCCCATTTTGGAAACTACACCCCTTGAGGATTCATCTACGGGTATAGTGAAAAAAACAAAACACAACGTTTGTAAAGCCATTTCTCCTGAGTACGGCAATACCCGATATGTGGTCATAAACTCCTGTTTGGGCACACAGTAGGGCTCAGAAGGGAAGGAGTGCCATTTGGCTTTTGGAGTACAGATTTTGCTGGATTGGTTTCTGGTTGCTATGTCGCATTTGCAATGCCCCTGTGGGACTAAAACAGTAGAAACCCCCCACAAGTGACCCCATTTTGGAAACTACACCTCTCATGGTATTCACCTAGGGGTGTAGTGAGCATTTGGACCCCACAGATGTTTCATAGATTTTATTAGGGTTGGGCAGTGAAAATAAAATAAATCCTTTGTCTTCAATAAGACGTAGCTTTAGCTCAACTATTTTCATTTTCTCAATAAATAAAGGAAAACAAGAGCCACAACGTTTGTAAAGCAACTTCTCCTGAGTACGGCAATACCTGACATGTGGTCATAAACTGCTGTTTAGGAACACGGCAAGGCTCAGAAGGGAAGGAGCGCCATTTGGCTTTTTGAGTGCAGATTTTGCTGGATTGGTTTCTGGTCACTATGTCGCATTTGCAAAGCCCCTGTGGGACCAAAACAATGGAAACCCCCCACAAGCGACCCCATTTAGGAAACTACACCCCTCAAGGTATTCACTTAGGGGTGTAGTGAGCGTTTTTACCCCGCAGGTGTTTTGCAGAAATTAGTGTGCGCTCGATGTTGCAGAGTGAAAATTGTATTTTTTCCATACATATGCCAATATGTGGTGCCCAGCTTGTGCCACTATAACAAGACAGCTCTCTAATTATTATGCTGTCTTTCCCAGTTTTAGAAACACCCTATATGTGGCATTAATCTTTTGCCTAGACTATCGACAGGGCTCAGGAATGAGAGTGTACCATGTGAAATTGAGGCCTAATTTGGCAACTTACACAGTATTGGTTCACAATTTCAGAGGCTCTGATGTGAAATAATAAAAGAAACCACTGAAAAGTGACCCCATTTTGGAAACTACACCCCTCAAGGCATTTATTAAGGGGTGTTTTCTTTCCTGACTTGTTGGAGCCTTAACTAATTAAATTTTTTCATAGACGTAGTGGTATGAGGGCTGTGTTTATGCGGGATGAGCTGTAGTTATTATTGGTACCATTTTCGGGTACATATGACTTTTTGATCACTTGTTATCCTTTTTTTGGGAGGCAAGCTAAACAAAAACCAGCAATTCTGCCATAGTTTTTTTAGTTTATTTTTCATACAGCGTTCACCACGTGTCATAATTGACATGTTACCTTCATTCTGCGGGTCAGTACGATTCCGGAGATACCTAATTTATACAACTTTTTTATGTTTTACAACTTTTTGCACAATAAAATTACTTATGTAAAAAGAATGTATTTTTTCTGTCGCCATGTTGTGAGAGCCATAACTTTTAAAGTTTTTTCATCTACGGAGCTGTATGAGGGCTTGTTTTTTGCGAGACGAGCTATAGTTTTTATAGGTACCATTTTTGGATACATGCGACTTTTTGATCACTTTTTATTTCAATTTTTGGAAGACAAAGTGACCAAAAAAAAAGCAATTCTGCCATTATTTTTTAGGTTGTTTTTTACGGCGTTCACTGCGAGGGACAAATAACATAATATTTTTATAATTCAGGTCGTTACGGACGTGGCACCAAATATGTATGGTTTTATTTATTTTTTTCAATAATAAATTACTTGATAAGGGAAAAAGGGCAATCGTGTTTTATGTTATTACTTGAAACTTTTATTTTATTTTTTACAACTTTTATCGGCTTCCGTAATGGCAGACAGGAGGCCATTGTTAGGCCTCCTGTTGCCATAGTAGCAGTTGGCAGCCTTGCCATCGCATGGTAGGCTGCCGGTTTGCTACAAACCACTTTGATGCAGTGATCGCATTGGATCGCTGCATCGAAGGGGTTAATGGCAGGAATCGGAGCTAGCTAGCTGCCGATACAGCGGAGTGTCCGCTATAACATACAGCGGACACCCGCTGCTGATGACACCGGCTCAGCTTCTGAGCCGGAAGCTGAGCTGGCACCATCTTGCCGATGGTACCGGATGCCTTTTAGGCCCCGTCGCCGAGCGGGGCATAGGAGGCTTCCATTGGTGGCAGTTCGGGAGGTAAGTATTAGGCCTCCAATCGCCTTCGCAGCCACCGGCAACCCAGCGATAACATTGCTGGGGTGCCGGTGTCTAAAAACTCCTCACATGCTGCGATCTCTATTGAACGCAGCATCTGTGGGGTTAATCGACCGGATCGGATGCTAGCTCCGGTCCTGGCTGATACCTCAGGGTGCCAGCTGTAACATACAGCGGACACCCGCTGCTGATGACGCCGGCTCCTGAGCCTGCACTATCACCGCAACGTAATGGTATTGTGCTTTGCGAGAAGGCTTGTCCGACAGCTCCGTATATATACGGCGGATATCGGGAAGGGCTTAAACAACTTTTTTTATTACTTTTTGAGACACAGCTTGTATGTGTCATGGATACTTACATGAATTTAGATGTGATAACTAGCAGGTGGTTCCTGTGTATCAGAGACACACAGGACCTACTGTAACCGAAGCCGCCAGTCCCGCTGACATGACGGATTTGGCATTGAGTGCAAGATATGTACAGCTTCTATGTATCTCAAAAAGTAAAAAAAAAATTGTAATAAACCCTAATTAAAAAGTTGTTTACAATACCATAATACGTTGTTTTATTAAAAAAAGAAAGTGTGCAAAGCTTTACCTATCCTTTCAGGTGGTCATACACTTTAGATAGCTTTCGGCCGAATGATCGTTCGGCCAACAGCTGTCTCTAACAAGTCCACCATACACATGCTCGGCCGAGCTTGCATATGATTTTAATAGGTGGAAGAACAAGAGGATCGGGCATGTTGAAATTCCGTCGGGTCGGCAGCATACACATTAGACGGTTGAAATCGGCGGGTTCAGCCGACATACATCTTATGTGCATGGCCAGCTTAAATTTTACTGACTTATGCAAAATTAATTATGCAACATAACTCTCCTCCGGAAGGAGGAGAACTACTTCCCTGTAAGTCAATGCCCAACCTTTTATAGGACCTTGAAACATGACTTGGGTAAATAGCCAAACCATAGACACACATCTGTAGACAGCACTGTTTCGGAGGTGTTGCTCCTCATTGGTACAGTGTTTGGTTCTGGTTGGTTGAATGAGATGCCTTTGACGAAGCTCTAAGACGAGGCCTAATAGCCTGCCTGTCAAAAAAACATAATACATTGCAATGCAGAAGTACTGCAATGTATTATAGAAGCGTTTAAGAGATTGGATGTCCAAATTCCATAAAGGGACTAAAAAAAAAGTTACAAAAATGTTTATAGAAAAATACAAAAAATGCTTTATCCCCTTAATGACCAGCCTATTTTAAACTTTAATGACCAAGCCATTTTGTACGTTTTTCCATTGTCACACTCCAAGAGCTATAACTTTTTTTTATTTTTGCGTCGACATAGCTGTATAAAGTATTGTTTTTTGCGGGACAAGTTGTATTTTTTAATAGCACCATTTTGAGGTACATATTATTAACTTTTATTAACTTTTTTTGGGGGGGAATAGAAAAAAAACGGAAATTTCGCCACACTTTTTCACATCTTAAATCTACGCCGTTTACCGTGTGGTATAAATAACACAATAACATTATTCAGCGGGTTGTTACGATTGCAACGATACCAAATTTGTATCGTTTTTGTATGTTTTACTACTTTTACACAGTAAAAATGCTTTTTTTTCAAAATTATTTGTTTTTGTGTCTCCATATTTGAAGAGCCATAACTTTTTTATTGTTCCGCCGATGCAGTTGTATGAGGGTTTTTTTTTTTGTGGGAAGACTTGTAATTTTATTGGTACAATTTTGAAGTAGATGCAACTTTTTGTTCACTTTTTATCACATTTCTTTTAAGTCAGGATTCACAGAAAACAGCAATTTTTCCATAGTTTTTTTATTTAATTTTTTTACGGCGTTCACCGTGCGGGTTAAATAATGTAATAGATGTATAGTCGGGGTCGTTACGGATGCGGCGATACCAAACATGAGTAACTTTTTTACTTTATTTTGTTTTTTTAATAGTAAAGCTTTTTGTAACCTAGCAGGCATTCACTACAGGCAGACCGGGGGGCCTTTATTAGGCCCCCGGCTGCCATTGGAGACACAGACACTAGGCGATCTTATTACCGGGTGTCAGTGGGATGAGAGGGAGCTCCCTCCCTCTCTCCAAAACCACTCAGATGCGGGTTGCGCTATTCAGCACCGCATCTGAAGGGTTTAACGGGTGAGATCGATACTTATATCGATCTCACACGTTCGAGCAGGGACGCCCCCAGCCCTCAGCTACCTCTGGCAGCTGAGAGCAGGGAGATTTGACAGCTCCCTGCTCTGTTTATGTATCCTGATGGAGGGCCGTAAAAAGGCTTATGCATCAGAATAAAGCCCGTTAGAGACTGACGTGAAAAGGCGTATTGTCGGTCACTAACAGGTTATAATGTTAAAATGTAAAAACTACACATTATAAGTGTCACTGCATCGGTAATAATGGTAAATGGCTTAAAAATAAAATAAAAAAGCTATGGCAGAATTACTGGTTTTTGGTCATCTCACCAAAAGTCATATGTACTAATTGAATTTACAACTTGGTCGACAAAAAATAAGCCCTTATACAGATTCGTCAACAGTAAATAAAAAAGTTATGGCTCTCAAAGGGCGGGTTCACACATGGCGGAATTTCACTTAAATTCCGCTGCGGACACTCCGCAGCGTTAATCCGCAGCGGAGCCGTTTCTCCATTGACTTTCACTTTAATTTAGCAGTGTTCGTTTACACGATGCGTACAATTCCGCTGCGGAGCATAGGCTGCGGAGCGGAATTTGGTGTCCGCAGCATGCTCTGTCTGTTGCGGAGCAGTGGCGGACTGGTTGCGGACTCATGGCGGAATTTCTCCATTGACTTCAATGGAGAGTCAAAATTCCGCAATGAAGTCCGCAGATCTTATGTGTGCTGCGGAGCGTATTGTTTTTACTACCATGACATTTCTTCATTCTGGCTGGACCTATGTATTTCTAGGTCTACAGCCAGACTGAGGAAGTCAATGGGGCTCCCGTAATGACGGGAGCGTTGCTAGGAGACGTCTGTAAATAGTCACTGTCCAGGGTGCTGAAAGAGTTACGCGATCGGCAGTAACTGTTTCTGCACCCGGGACAGTGACTACCGATCTCAATATACATGTATCTGTAAAAAAAAAATATAAGTTCATACTTACCGAGAACTCCCTGCGTCTGTCTCCAGTCCGGCCTCCCAGGATGACGTTTCAGTGTAAGTGACGGCTGCAGCCAATCACAGGCCAAGCACAGGCTGCAGCGGTCACATGGACTGGTGCGTCATCCAGGGAGGTCGGGCCAGATGCCGAAAGAGGGACGCGTCACCAAGACAACGGGCGGTAAGTATGAATTTCTTTGACTTTCACTAGGGAAAGTGCTGTCCCTTCTCTCTATCCTGCACTGAATAGGGAGAAGAGAAGCACTTTTCCTGCAGTCCGCAGCGGCCAGTCCGCATCAATTTTCTGCACATTTTGTGCAGATCCGCTGCAGAATCTGCAACGCAGATTCTGTGCGGCATTGATGCGGACAGTTGCGGAGGAATTCCGCCATGTGTGGTCATGCCCAAAATGTGGCGAAAAACAAAAAATGAATTATTTAAAAAAAAGTGTTGTTATTGTGCAAAAGTCGCAAAACAAAAACCAATATAAATTTAGTATCGCTACAATTATAGTGACCAAAGAAATAACATCATTTATACCACACAGTGAATACCATAAAAAACCCTCAAAAAAACAATGGCGATGTTGCCATTTTTTTTTTACCATTACCCCCAAATAAAAAGTAACAAAACTTGTTCAATATATTATATGTACCCCAAAATAGGTACATTAGAAATACAGCTCATCCTGCAACAAATAAGCACTTTTATGGCTAAGTCAACGGGAAAAAAAAATGGCTTTCGAAATAAAAAAAAATTGCTTCCTAATTTCAACAAATTAATGTAATTTTTTGTATAATTAAGAGTTATACAATTTTCTAATATATTTACTGTTTTAATTATTCACACAGGTGCTGGGATCGTTACAGTATGTGCTTCAGAGCTTTGTCTTCTAATGATCCCAGCACCTGTGTGCCCATCACATGAACATGGACAGAATTGTATTCACTGGAAGCAAACAATTAATGTTTTAATTGCATAACAACAAGCAGAGATCTTAAAGACAGAAAGTATATTGGAGAATTGTGTAACTTCTATTTATACAAAAAAAATAACATTAATTTGCTGAAATTGTACAATACCTTTAAAGGCTATGTACACCTTTGTATGCAATTTTTTTTTTATATTAAATTAATTTATTTTTGTTTTTAAGCAACTTTCCAATTCACTTTTTTTTATTTTTTTTTTTACTTTTTAAGATACAATTTTAATGTATCCTGTGTACATAGAAACTGTATCGCTCTATAACTCAGCCGATTTAGTCAGTTCATCTGGACTGACGGCTCGGCTGAAAGCAGGTCCTCAGTGTCTCTGATGCACAGGATCCAGCTGATATTGATCACATCTAAGTTCATAATTTAGATGTGATTGAGATTAGCTAAATCCTGTGTTAGAACGATCCAGCTTCTATGTATACAGGATACAAAGAAGATGTATCTTAAAAAGTAAAAAACTATTTTTATGAAAAGTAATTTGAACGTTTCATAAAAACACAAAATACATTCATTTAAAAAAAAACAAAAAATTGCTTACAAAGATGTACATAGTCTTTAATGCCCAAACTAGGCTGCATCCTAAAGGGGCTAAAAAGAATAAACAATCCTTGTTTATGTCTAGTCTCCAAGGGAGTTGTCCATGTCTGCCCAAGGCCGCAGAGGGAACGACATCTTCCTTCTGCTCTGCTAAAGTTAGGAGATCATTAGACACAAGCTGCAGCACTGTCATCATCACCTGCACAGGCATATATATATTTTAAAATAATATTATATATATACTGTGTTACTGTGTGTACATGAACATGGTATGTTATACATACTTACTAACATTGGAATCCCAATCTGCTGAACATTTATAAGCCACGCTTCTGTTCTACCTGGAAATGCTTTCAAAATTGACGGAATCTATACAAATTTCCGTAGACCCACATTTATCTGGTGTGGTTCACAGAACATTCATGGTCCCATGAAAAAGAGTTGTTTCTGAGTAGTTTGGGGGCATCTCTGGATGGGATGGCCATAGGGCTTAAATTCTCCTGCAATTTAGGAAGTACATTTTTGTGAGTTTGCTAATAGATGTGTGTTCAGTGATTTCCCAACATAGTGCTGTCAATTATACTACAACAGTACCACCAACATTCAGCTCCTTACAGTCTATCACAGGTTACATATAGTAAGACAGTACAGTATTAGTAGTTTATTGGTACCAGTGGATAGCAGTTTATCGTACAACATTTTTCATTAAAACAGCACTCTAATGCCCCCCCCCCACACCCCTTCACCCATTTGCAAATGTGATGTAGTGCGCTCTGGGCCACAGTTGGGTAACGTGATTGTCAGTCTGACTCCCTGTATCCTACAGCAGCTGCCAGAGCTGTAACTTGAAGCACTGGGCCCCAATTCAACATCTATAACAGGGCCCCCACCTACCATATATAATTTATTATACAGGTCTTCTTATGTGGCTGATAGTCTTTTGGGTCCCCTCAGGCTCCAGCACCTGGGTGTGACTGTTACCACTGCACCCCCTATAGCTATGCCCCTGGCATCTGCTGTACAAACCATAGGTCAGTCTCTCAATGCAAGTCTATGAGATTCACATCAAGGCTCTCATAGACTTGCATTGAGAGACTGAGTTCCGGTCTGCACAGCTGATGCTCTAGGCTTCAGAGAGTCAGACTGAAGATCACATGACCCAACACTGGCCTGAAACAAAGTGGCTACCCATGAAATACAGCATTAGGTAAGCCCCAATACACATGACTACATTGCGCTACTTCACATTGACAAACTTGGGTGGGGGTGGGGGGAGTGTGCTCTTCAATATTATACTACTGGGTACCCACATTCAATTTTATTTAAAAAAAAAAATTTATAGTCCAAATATAGGATGTCTAGATAATATGTTACATAAACAAAATTCTTCTGCACTCCACAATGCAAAATTGAGAAGAGTCAGCCCTTCCGTATCCATTATCTACATTATTAATAGCAAGTACTCCGGTTGGGACATTTTTACACATGAAAGTGGATTGGATCATGACAGACTCCTGTTCCTAGAAATCTTCCCTAGAAGCAATGAATCAGTCTTATATCATTCTGTAAGCAAAGATAAGGGCACAATACACATGTGTATTGTAAGTATATAAATTATAGATACCACATACAGTTCTGTTCTATACTATTCTCAGTGGCGGTTTAAGTAGACCATAGGCCCGGGCTGTTACCCAAACTTGGGCTCCCCTTCTCCACCGCCGCCCCCTACCGCGCCGTAACTATTGTTAACACTATCTTTTTGTGCAAGCATTAACAAATGGGTGTTACGATACTCCTTGTCAAAGGGCTGGATCCCTACATACTGTCAGTATCACACTGTGTAGGAACACATCCTCCTGACGAGGGGACTGGTAACACCCATTTGTCTATTAGTCCTGGACTGCACAAAAACTTTTTGTGAAATAAAGGGATTTCCTATAATAAACATGTCAGGAGACGGGACAGATTCTCTATAAATCTAGCGACTCACAGGTGACGACTTCTCAGATTCTAGTAGTTTTTTTCCTCTTTTCTTCTCCATCCGGTCCAGACTTCATGACGACTTGTCCCGGCCATGACCCATTTCTGCAGAATTTGCCACTCAGGTGTCTTCGGCTCCTCACTTTTCCAACATTTCCACACCTGTAAACGAAGATAAAATTATCATGGTGCCACACACTGTGCCTCTAAATATAATAGCACCATACACTGCGTCACTGGATAAAATAGTACCAAACACTGTGCCCCCGAATATAATTGTGTCAAACACTGTAATGCACCACATACACAGTGCCCCTGTACATAGTGCCACACATAACCCCCATAGATAGCATCACACCCCCCATAGATAGCGTCACACACAGACCCTGTAGATATCACACCCCCCTTAAGATAGTGCCACACACATCCCCCTGTAGAGAGCGTCACACACAGCCCCTATAGATAGTGCCACACAGCCTCCCCTGTAGAGCACGCCACACACATACCCCTGTGGATAGCGCCACACACAGCCCCCTGTAGGTAGCGCCACACAAACGTCCACCTCTTGTAAATAGTGACACACAGCACCCCCCCTTGTATAAAGTACCACACAGCCCCCCCTTGTATATAGTGGCACACAGCCCCCCATTGTATATAGTGCCACACAACCCCTCCTTGTATATACTGCCACACAGCCGTCCCTCCCTTGTATATAGTGCTACACAGCGCTCCCACTTGTATATAGTGCTACACAGCGCTCCTCCCCTTGTAGATAGTGCTACACAGCGCTCCACCCTTGTATATAGTGCTACACAGTGCTCCCCCCTTGTATATGGTGCTACACTGCCCTCCCCCTTGTATATAGTGGTACACAGCCCTCACCTCATTGTATATAGTGCTACACAGCGCTCCCCCTTGTATATAGTGCTACACAGCGCTCCCCCCTTGTATATAGTGCTACACAGAAATCCCCCCATGTATATAGTGCTACACAGCAGCCCCCCCCAAAAAAATTATTGTACTTACCTTGCCCCGTTCCCGCGACGGCTGTAGCGCTGCACATCCTCCTGCCGGGACGCCTGTGCAGACCAGCGTGATGCAGTGACGTGATCACGCCTGCACATGGAGTCGTCCCAGCGCCTTATAGGTTGCATGCCTAACGTGGCCTGCAGCCTATAATATTAATTTGTATCTGCGTCCTCAGATACAAGTGAATGTGCAACGCCACCAAGCATGAGGGGGCCCGTGCGGTTCGGGTGGCCTTGGGACAGACAATCACTGGTGTTTTGTATTAGAGCAGGGGCGATGTAATGGGAAGAGGTATATAGTTGGGTGTCATCAGCGTAGAGATGGTACTGGAAGCCAAATCTGCTGATAGTTTGTCCAATAGGGGCTGTGTAGAGAAAATAGAGAAGCGGATCTAGGACTGATCCCTGAGGAACCCCGATAGCAAAGGGAAGAGGAGAAGAAGTAGAACCAGCAAATGACACACTGAACGAGCGGTCAGAGAGATAGGAAGAAAACTAAGAGGAGCCGCGTCCTTGAGGCCAATAGTGTGGAGCATGTTAAGTAGGAGTTTGTGGTCTACAGTGTCAAAGGCAGCAGAGAGATCCAGAAGAATCAGGAGAGCGTATTTACCGTCCGATTTAGCTGCCAAGAGATCATTTGAGACTTTAGTAAGGGCAGTTTCTGTGGAGTGTAGAGTGCGGAATACAGATTGTAGGGGGTCAAGAATGGAATTAGCATCAGAGATAACGGATAAGGCGACAGTAGACCCAGCGTTTCAGGAGTTTGGAGACTAAGGTGAGATTAGATACAGGTCGGTAGTTAGCAGCGCTGGATGGGTCAAGAGTTTGTTTTTTTCAGTAATGGGTTTATAATAATAACATGTTTAACCCCTACCCAACATTTGACGTATCCATACGCAAAAGTCGGGTAGGGGAAGTATGGAACGGGCTCACGGAGTGAACCCGCTCCATACGATGCGGGTTTCGGCTGTTTGTTACAGCCGACACTTCAGAGTAACGAGCGGCATCACGCTCTAGCGCGATCCCGCTAATTTAACTCGTTAAATGCTGCAGTCAATAGCGACCGCAACATTCAAATCGTTAGAAAGAGGGGGGCAACCCACTCTCACAGCTCATCGCGCCACCCTCAAAGCAAACGTGGGGGCCGATGGTTGCTATGGCTGCGTGGGGGCGTAATGAAGGCCCCCAGGTCCGCCAACTTTGTGCACCTATTAAGCGCTGCCTCCGGCAGGGCTTAATAGATGCCTGTCAGAATCACGATATACTGCAATACATTAGTATTGCAGTATATCGTGCAAGCGATCTAATGTTCGCTGGTTGAAGTCCCCTAGGGGGACTAATAAACAAAGTAAAAATAAGTTAACTAAAGGTTTTTTTTATGTAAAAAAAAATAAAAAATGTAAATTAAAAAAAAAAACCCTTTTCCCATTTTCCCCCTAGAGCATAGTAAAAAAATAAATAAATAAACATAATTGGTATCGCCGCGTCCGTAAAAGTCTGAACTATTGCAATATATCATTATTTAACCCACACGGTGAACTCCATAAAAAAATAAATTGTAAACGCCAGAATGTTTGGGTCACCTAATCTCCCACAAAAAATGAAATAAAAAGTAATCAAAACGTTGCATATACACCCCTTCATTCCAGTCACTTTCTCACACTGTGAATCGCCGACACGGATGTGTCAGCGATTCACAGTGTAAGCAAGTAAGGGAAATGAAGGGGAAGCAGCGCTTGTACGAGCTCTGCACCCCCTCCAAAACAGCTGTTTGGCGGGGGTCCCGGGAGTCGGACCCTGACCCATCAGCTTCAGCAAGACAGTAATATTAAACTTACCCTACTCTTGAGCCACAGCGGAGGTCCTCACTCCATCAAGTGTCGGGATGTTGCGCACAGCGCATGGCGTCGTGACATCATGCGCCGCGCACAGCGCTATGACGTCAGAAAGAGGGGCGGTAAGTACTGTCAGTTACTATATTAACAGGGGTCCGTGTAGATTATTAAGTAGGCCCCAGTTACTATATTAACTTTTCATGATGTGGTGCGGGGAGCCGCGGGCTCCCCTGGCTTCGGGGCATGGTCACAATTGCGACCACTGCGACCCCTATAGTTACACGACTGGACTGGGAGATAATATTATGCAGGATAATGTCAATTTTAACTTTAAAATAAGCGGCCAGGTCTTCAGCATTTAGATCTGTGATTGGTGTCTGCACTTTAGGACTAAGGAGGGAGTGAAAAGTATCAAACAGACGTTTTGGATTATTAGATAGTGTGGAGATGAGAGAAGTGAAATAGACTTGTTTGGCTCTGTGAAGTGCAGAGTTGTAAGTTCTCAGCATAAATTTGTAATGTAATGTAATTTGACGTTCGGCACATCTCGAGCACCGCTGAAGAAAGCGGGATTGAGGTGTGTGCCAGGGTTGTGGACGTCTTTGACGGGTAGTTCGGAGTGTAAGGGGGGGCGGCTTCATCCAAAGCATTTTTGAGAGTGTTATTGTAATGTTTGGCTGCCAGACTGGGACAGGAGAGGGAAGAGCTATGGGAAAATTTGGCCTGTAGACTGTCTATGTGTTGCTGAGTGTTAATGATATGTCGAATTCTGTATGTCTGATATGTAGGCATGTCCTGTGGAGGCAGAGAATTTTTGATAGTAAAGGAGGGAAGCTTGTGATCAGAGAGCGGGAGAGGAGAATTATTAAAGTCAGATACTGAGCAGAGACAGAAGAAGACAAGGCTAAGTGAATGCCCATCTTCATGTGTAGGAGAGTTAGTAAGTTGTGACAGACCCAGGGAGGTGGTTAAAGATAGAAACTGGGAGGCAGATGAGAAGATTAGGTTATCGATGGGGATGTTAAAGTCACCCATGATCAGAGTTGGTGTTTCAGATGATAGGAATTGTGCAAGCCAGGCAGAAAAATGATCCAGGAATTGACGCGGTGAGCCCGTGGGGCGGTAGACAACTGCCACTTTGGAGGGAGAATGGGCAAAAGAGTTTGTGGGTGTGGACTTTAAAAGAGGGAAATGTGAGTGAGGGGACAGGGGGAATGACCTGGAAAGTGCAGTGAGGGGATAAAAGTTTGCCTACTCCTCCATCCGGTCTGTTCTCCGGTCTGGGGGCATGAGAGAAATAGAGACCACCATAAGATAGAGCAGCAGGGGAAGCAGTGTCAGACAGGTGTAGCCATGTTTCTGTAAGAGCCAGGAGGTTGAGAGAGTTAGAAAGGAATAAGTCATGAATAAAGGTGAGTTTGTTGCACACGGACCGAGAATTCCAGAGAGCACAGTTAAAAGAGACAGGAGAAGACGTACAAGGAATGGTAAGAAGATTTGCAGGGTTTCTATGTGTGGCAGGTAAGTGGTTGAGCTTGGCAGAAGAAAAGGGAGGACCAGGGTTGGGAGAGATGTCCCCTGCAGCTAGTAGGATGGTAACACAAGCGCCACCCAACCCTCCAAGCACACATACTAAAAACTTAATTAATAAATAAAGACCAAGCGACAATGCAGATGTAATAAAATGGCTGCAGTATTTATTAAGAGGTTACATAATAAATAGAATAAATAAATATTAAACTTGTAATA
Source organism: Rhinoderma darwinii (assembly GCF_050947455.1). Classification (NCBI taxonomy): domain Eukaryota; kingdom Metazoa; phylum Chordata; class Amphibia; order Anura; family Rhinodermatidae; genus Rhinoderma; species Rhinoderma darwinii. Next base: position 162,882,384 of record NC_134690.1, on the reverse strand, counting down.
AATACCAAATATTTTAATAAATATTAAAAACCAATAAATATTATACCAATAATTCATGACCTTGTCCACCCATAAACTGGGCGACTAACCCCCCACTAACAAGATACCGCGACAATAAAAGGGAGGGGGGGTGGGGCGATGATGTTCCTCTTCTTCATCCAACTCGGACAGGCAGCAGACCACTCCAAAACCTGGGAATATATATTCAAAATTCCCGCCTTTTTACCAAAGGGAACCAATGAAAACACCAGATTTTCCCGCCACATAGGAATTTTCCAGAACCTGTGCGTGCCAAGACCAAGTGGGTGGGGCACCACTGACCTGAACTTGACCTCATACAGGTAAGTACCAAATAAAAATAGGGGAAAAAGAGGGTTAAACCAAATGACCTTTAATTAATGACCATAAAAGGAACTGAAGAAAAACAGGAGGAAAAAAAGGGGGTGGGGTGCCGTGTTACCATGAGGGGCTACGCTGTAAGCAGGCTAATAGCCTCTATTCACGAGAAAATTAGACAGAGACAGCAATTGGAGCAGTAGTTTTATAAGACTGAATTCTGTGTTGAGCAGTGAGATGAGATGGTTTAAAGTCAATAGTGCATGGAAACTGTACATGGGCGAGGGAAGGAGAGAGGGACTGATGTTAGATAGAGTTAAGCAAAGGCATAAATGGGTGGTAGGATTGTAAACAAACAACAGCTACAATATGGCTATGTTCACACGGAGTATTTTGGGGGAGGAATATCTGCCTCAAAGTTCCAAACGGAATTTTGAGGCAGATATTCCTCCCCCAAAATACTCCGTGTGAACAGCAATTATCGCGCCGTTTTTCGCCCGCGGCCATTGAGCGCCGCGGGCATAAAACACGCTTTCTCCTGCCTCCCATTGAAGTCAATGGGAGGTCGGAGGCGGAAGCGCCCGAAGATAGGGCATGTCGCTTCTTTTTCCCGCGAGGCAGTTTTACTGCTCGCGGGAAAAAGACGCCGACGCCTCCCATTGAAATCAATGGGAGGCGTTCTCGGGCCGTTTCTGCCGAGTTTTGCGACGCGGTTTCCGCGTCAAAAAACTCGGCAAAAGACCCCGTGTGAACATAGCCTAAGGAGTGAGGCAGTAAACATGGTGTGATATTTTTTTTGTTAGGAAACAGATAAACTGTCCCAAGTAATAATTATAATGCATGAAAGTTTGTATGTTTAGTCCACATAGCTTACCTGTCTCTTACCCTCTCTAACTGCCCTATATAACTGCCACGACACTTTGACAATATTACACTTGGACAGAGATGACTTCTGCACTCGTGCCACACCTATACAGTTCCTATATAACTATAGCCTAAATTGTACAACCATAAAAAGTTGAGTAGCTTTGTAAATCTGTCCCTGCTTTTCCAGCTGGTCTTTATTTAGGCTGCCCCCGTGATAACGTTTCATCACATGTGACCCCTACAACCAATCGCAGGCTGCAGTGGTTGCATGTGATGAAACGTCATCACTGGAGGGCGCCTGGACACAGACCAGAAGGAAGAGCAGGTATGTGTTGCTATGGCAACGCCTGGAGAGGTAAGTATAGACCTTTTTTTATTTATATGCGGCTGTTTTGCGTAGTGGAAATTCCAGCTGAATATAAGCACACCATTTGATGCGAATATTCAGCCGGATTAGCCTACTTGTTCTGGGTCGTATACGCTGTGGACTTTTTTGAAGCATATACTCTCTATTTCAACATACCCTTAGGGTGCATTCACACGTGGAAGATTTTATTCTAGAAATTTCTGCTATAATCAGTTCCATTCATCTAAATAGAACTTGGAAAAATCCATTCCCCTGCTGCAGAAGCATTATCCCTTTAAACATTTTGGATATTTAGTATTGTCCCTAGTTTATTCTTACTAACATCTTAGGAAAAGGAAAAAATATATCTTTGTATTGTGTTAGTCTGTAGACAGAAAATAATAAAATTGCGAGCGCTCAATAGTTGTAATCTTTTAATAGCCACCTAAAAGGATGATGAAAAATCGCGAGCTTTCGACACTACTTTCGTCTCTTGATCAGGTTGTCACCTACAGGAATGAATGTGTCACATGAATCGATGTCATTTTACATCATTTAAACACTTCCCGCCACAGCCAGATGTTATTTTTTTTCATGAAAATTTTTTCATCCCTGCCTTAAATAAGCAATAACTTTTACATTTTTCTCTTGACATAGCCATGATTTACGTAGCATATAATATACTGAAAAACCTTAAAAAATTAGTTTAATTTAACGGCGTGCAGTAAAAATGACATGTTAACTTTATTCTGCAGGTCAGTGCGATTATGGCGATACCACATTCATATAGTTTATATTATGTTTTGCTACTTTTACAAAAAAAATTATATATTTTTTATTTTATTTACGCCATTCATTGTTCAGAATGAATAACATTATATTTCAGCAGTTGGTATCGTCACAGAATCAGCAATAGAGAATACAGAGCAGCTGTATCTCAAAAAGTAAAAATATTTTTTAATAAAAACTAATTATAAAAATGTCTTTCAAGGGTTTACATAGCCCACATGCCAAGTATCAGGCAAACGAGCATTCACAGAACACTCGTTCCCGATCATTGCCCTGTGTAAACAGGTCAACCATCAGCCAATGAATGAGCAAACGCTCATTCATCAGCTGATTGTATCGCTTATGCAGCCGAAAATATTATCGTTGTCGACAGCACATCTCCATGTGTAAACAGGGAGACGTGCTGCCAACATGATAGAAATGTATGGGGACAAGCGATCGTATTAATGATTGCTCGTCCCTAAAGGAGCAAGCGAGCGCCAATCAACGAGCTGTCTCATTGATCGGCACTCATTTACATGGCCCACGTCTAATTCTCTGTCTTTTTGTGTGTAAATATGTGACTCTTCAGATTTGGTGTTAGACCATGCCTGATAAGGAGACTTAAGTAGTCTCAAAATCTTGCTATTTGTCATCATCTTTTCAGTTAGCCATTAAAAGGTATCAACTACTGACTCTCTAAGGCTACATTTAGATGAGCATCGGCAACCTCGGACATGAAAAACTGAAGTTTTTCATGTCCGAGGTGCCCCTGTGCAGGACGCATTGTCAAGGATCCCCCATAGACTAGAGTCTATGGAGGGATGCGTGACATGCAGTAAAATAGGACATGTCCTATCTTTTAACGGACCCTTCACACACTCCGTTGTGTGAACAGCGCCATTGAAATACATGAGTCTGTGTGACGGCCGTTGTTTTAACGGCCATCACACAGCGTGGTATACGCTCGTCTGAATGAGCCCTAACAACATCTAAGGAATCAGACACAATCTATGGGTGATAAAAAGCTGTGTTTGATAAGCCAGACTAGGTGAACATTTTGGAATTGTATGCAAAGAACTAGACAATGCTTATTCTGAAAGACCCACCATATCATCCTTCCATTTCTTATAATAAGGGTGTCAAATTAAGAATTTTTTTATAGATTCTGAGAATTAAAGATAAACTTCAACATTTTAGGCTTCATTCACATTTGCACTATGGCTCCGTTCCGACGGAGCTTTCCGTTTCCATCACCATTGATTTAATTGGTGACGGATCCGGTGCCAATGCTTTCTGTTTGTCTCAGTTGTGCAAGGGTACCGTCGTTTTGACGGAATCAATACTGTACTCGACTACGATATTGATTCCGTCAAAACGACAGAACCCTTGTACAACGGAGACAAACGGGAACCATTGGCACCGGATCCGTCATCATTGAAATCAATGGTGATGGAAACCCATGGTTTCCGTTTGTGTCAGTCAGGGCTCCATTCCGACGGAAAGCTCAGACGGAACGGAACGTCAGAAAGGAGCCCTGACACAGATGTGAAGGAAGCCTTACTGCGTACTGACTCACTGAGGTTTTTCAATGTATAATATATTTAGACATTTTGTTTTCATCCACTCTTATTCTCAGGCATTTAGGACCCAGTGGAAAAAAGCCGTAACCAATTTCAGCTCCATTTTTGGCAACCATAGGATTGTCACTCTGTTTCCACTCACGTACTGTCCAACGGCCCCAACTTTGGAGGGATAATCACGTGAGCAGTTTTTAACAGCGTTGGGGACATTTACGAGCGGAGCAGGGAACATCAATACCATAGTTGACTACGATATTCATTCCGTCAAAACGACAGAACCCTTGCACATCTGAGACAAACGGAAACCATTTGCCCTGGATCCGTCACCATTGAAATCAATGGTGATGCAAACAGAAACCTATGGTTTTGGTTTGTTTTAGTCAGGGCTCCGTTTTGACGGGAAGCTCCGACGGAACGTCAGAACGGAGCCCTGACGCAGATGTGAACGAAGCCTTATTGTCTCAAAAGCCATGAGCCCGTTACTAAATTCAAGCATGGCATTTTGTTGATTTCTTTTTATTAGCCCCAATGCTTTTTTACAGTATAGATGATTCGTTCTAATGATTGGTGGGGGTCTCAGTGCTTGGACCCCCACCAATCCAAACTTCTGACATGTCACTATGACATGTCAGAAGTTTGTCAAACGTTTAGCTACACTTTTGCACTGTATTTTCATAACATTACGCAGTTCAAATCTACATGCAATGTTAAGTATCTTTGCAATATACTTAGTTTTGCTTATTGTTCACTGTTTTTTATTTATATGATGGTGTGTTTTCTGTTCAGCTAGACACTAAATTAAAATTCTGCTGGATTTTATTGTTATCAGGGAGCATTGTGAGCATAGAGTATAAGGAGAGCATACAGGGAGCACATAAGGGGGTCCCCTGTTCAGGATCTCTCTTGGCCAGAATAAAGAGTGGCTACAAAGGGCATCTCTTATTCTGGAGTACAAGTCCTGCCCTGAATTACACAGACAACCCATTGATTTAAATGGACACTGTGTAAAGCTTAATTTCTCCTGTGGTGGCGCTACAGGGAAATTGAACACTTACTGCCAGGTTTCCCCACAGATAACAGCTGATCACTGGGGGATCCCATCAGAGGACACTTTGTGATCAGCTTATTGTCAAGGGACCCTTCTAACAAGTAGGGAACCCCGTTTATGTCACTTGAAGTTATGTGAAGTGCAGATAAACTGCATACAGAATCCAAGAAGTCAGTGGAATTTTTACTTTCACTTTGGCTATGAAGGACAAAGAAAACAACATATAGATCAAGTACAATAAAGTTACTCAGCTTTAATCAGTAAAAAGATGATAAAATATGGAGTGTTCTTTTCAGATTGTATTCTCAAACAAAAAGTAACTTTGTTTTGCCATGTACAGTACTTGAGCCCAAAATATGTGGACAGGATAGCTGTTGTTGGCTTATGTCTGTTGTCAACTTCTGACTACTCATGTTCTACAGAAAGATATCCAATTTCTTCTTCTGAATTACTGACTTGATAAATCTTGTTCAGTCTGCTGCAGTCTGTGACCAAGCTCAAAGGACTAGAATCATAATGTCTACAACCGGCCCTAGAATGACAGAATGTACTGTAAATCTGAAGCACGAGAACACTGGACTCACCATACCTGAATTCTATCAAGAGAGACATTGTTCATGGCAAGGAAAGCCATCGCGCTATGATGGATGGACAAGAGACCTCCGAATTGCACAATATAGTGTATGAACAAGTAGTCTTCATATATAGAAAATTTCCCCAACAAATTTCAAAAGGTTTGGGGCGGCTGGTGTCAATCACCACTTACCTCATCCACATCACAGACCCTTTTCTCCACTATTAGACAATTTAACTTATAACTTAATAAAAAATGAACCGAGTGTTCTAGACCGGAGACCCTATGGCTCATGATAACTGATCCATGTTTTTTTTTTCCTTCAAAGGCATCGTACTACTGTTTTGATTAATAATGATAGGAGCATGACAAATACTGTTTTATCCACAGTAGCTTCAATAAACAGCAAACACTTATTGTACAATATACCAAGTACATAAATCTATATGCATACCTGATTGTGGATGTTTACTATGAACTTATGGTCAGAATGCAGGTTAAAAGATATGAAGCATGGGTCCAAAAAGGGTTACACTGCTCCAAGTTGCCCAATTAGCTTAGGCCTTTAGCGTGCAACATATTTTTGGTGTTGTCATATTGTACCTATTAAGCTCTGTCCCCTCACAAATTTAATTATTTTTGTATAATCTATATCACATGGGGCTCAGTTGGTGCAGTATGGATGACACCAGCTCACAGTACAAATCCACTCGGTAATGGGGCAAACAATTTGACAACTGGGTTTGTCTGCTTTGGACAATACATCTTTGTTAAAAGGGTCCCCAACAATAAGCTTACAACAGGGTGTCCGGGTGTCCCAGCTGCAATGTCTGGGGAACCTAGTAGCAAGAGTTCAATTTCCCTTCATCTACACCCCAGGGAATATAAAGCTTTACACAGTACCTATTGAAATAAAAGGTCTGACTGTCTAATTTACAGATGTGTTGTGTCCTTCTGGGCAAGAGGCGCTCATTTTAGCCGCTATCTGCTCTAAATATTGGACGAGGTTCTTGAATGAGAGACCCCGCCCCCATTTACTCAGAATTCCATAATAAGGTATTAATAAATGAGTTTTCTAAACCAGACAACTCCGTCGACCAGCATATATTCTCTGAACAGTTGTTACTGAACTTTATACAGATGACAGTAATAGGAAATGGAATTCTTCTATCCTGAATAGAAGATTCTTTAATGTTTCAGCATCTTGAAAACTATTTTGAAGGTGATTTTGTTAAAGGACCTTTATGTTTAATTTACTGTATATTTGAATTCTTAGGATATCTATTTATGTCTGAGTGATATGTTCTATAAAGGCTTACTTTAAAACCACTAACACAATTTTATATTTTACTAGACGTAACCCCTTATACCTTCTGCATATAGGATACTCATATGTCAATCCAGGAAGCTGGGATCAAAGGTTTTATTTGGTAGAATCTTTCTATTACAGTGTTGCTCATGACTTGGAAGAAAGAAAGTAGTCACAATAGATTTACTTTCCTTGAATAAGAAAATAGTGTGTCTGTATGGTAACTGTTCCAAACATTGATTTTTTTATTTTTTTTTTGTAACCCCATGGAGCTACTATTTTTCTAAGAAAATAAATGACTAATGGACACCATTTTTTCTTCTCGCATGATTGTCAGGCAAATGATCCGGTAAAGCACCTCTACAATGTGAGGACTCCACCAAGCAACTCACTAATTCACATCTTCCTGTATCCCTATTTGTATGACTGACGTAGGGATGGAGAGGGAGATTGGGTTAACTGAAGTCACAGTGGGAAATATGTAACACTCATGGAAATATGTATCACTCAGGTACTAAAGTTCTCTGTGAGTTAACTAAAATCCTTTGTTAGAGAAAACATCTTTTGGTGCCAAAAACTGATTTACTGTATTTGAATATGCCAAACAGGATTACAGAAGTGCATGAATAGTATAAAAATGAATACAGTTCTGATTCATTACTTATCCATAACCAATACATAAAAATACAAAAAATGCACATATATATTAGACGAGGAATGTTATTTAGTGTTTTTTTTTTTATTACTACTACTACCTTGCGGTAACAAAACATATCATTTATGGAATACTTAGCACAGCATGCACAGCTTTACTAAGAATCCGAATACACATGTAAAAAATATCTGTTCTTTAATTTTCGGACTGTAAGCACCTGATAGGGGTGAAATATACAACTACTTACGGAATAGTTCTACAGGGGCATCATTATCTTCTGTAAAAGAGCCAGTCCATTGTGTCATGTCCTTCTCCGTTTTTCCCCAGCATCAGAATTCTACTGTCGCCACAGTTTTTCAGCCTTGGTTACGCCAACAACTTTTTCTGTGACATAAAACAACCATCTTAAAAACAGATTTCAGATTTGTAAACTAATTATCCATAAACAATGCTATGCAGTTCCAGGAAGTTTTGAGTTCTGCCATAATGTCGGCTGAAGATACTGACAGAACAAGCACCTCAAGTAAGTACTTAAGTATGCAGGATAAGTTCTCTAACAAACCTGAATTAATCATTTATCATATGCTGAACGTTGAGTCATCTAGGCATGAAAAGGTAGATTTCTTCTATATATCCAATGTTATTCCACACATAAGCGTCACCCATTACTAATGCCTTGGGAGATTGGTATAAAGGGCGGCACCTCTTCATAGTTGTGGATTCTTTCCAAGATATATAATTGTTCTCCTGGCAAGCAACCTCTTCTCAGGAAGCAAAGTTTCTGAAAAGCAAACTAGTGTTCTTGTCTAAGAATGGCAATATCTCTTGCGAATGAGACCACCTGTCCTGTCATTTCTAAAATACACAATTTTAGAGATGTTATCCTAGTGCTACCGGTTTTATAGAATCATAATTTAACATCTGATTATAATAGTTCATGTCTGCACCAGCCATACAAAGAGAAGCATTTTATTAGGCTTAGAAATGTACTTTTTTCAGTATTATCGCCGCTTGCTTTATAGCATGATGTATTTTCTACTGGTAATAAGCATTTATATAATTTTTAAGGTTTTCTAGAATAATGACAGTTACAAAGGACTTAATAAAATGAGTATTATTTATCCTAAGTACAGGTAGCTAATTCACATATACCAAGGTTTGTCTTAAAGACTTATGTGTAGTATCTGTAAGTCGGGGGTCTAATAAGTATCAATTGGACTCCATAGCAAAACCTGGAATGGTGCCCAGCTCCATCAGGACATGAAAGGCTTATTATTATTTTGGTCTCAGCTCTGTCCCCTCTGTCCTCTATATATTTTCCTTCTTTCTTGGTCTCCCAGTGATCTGCGTTTATTTTCTAATTCTCATCTTTTGTCATTCATAGCTATCAGTAACTGCACCTCTTCTCTGCACTCCGCTGTTACTGCCTTCAGATACTGGGACAGGAAGTAGCTGTCTGACTGCTGTCATTTGCAGCCACATTATATCTCATGGAGCTAATATGTTTGTCACTCAGTCACCCAGAAGTTCCTCTACCCTTTCTTTTTTTTTCCAGGTCCCTGGTAGTCATTTAGATTGAGAGAACACCCCTATCCTTTTTCTTTTTATATTGTACCTAGAAATATTTGATTGAATCCATAGCTGTACAGTGTGAAACTTAATGCAGTTTTGCATTGTGAGGGGCAGAACACAAATTATTCAGAATATGTTCCTTGAGTAGTGACAGGAAATTTGTGCATGTGCACAATGATGTCCCATGACAACCTGAGCAAGTAAATCTTTGTCACTTGTTTAGTGATAAGGACTGCCAAGATCTTCTTTTCCTTTGCAATACACATTTGAGTATGTGGCTTATTTATCCTAATGGATTCATGTTGTTATTTTCAGTGGAATTTGACACATGGTGTTTTATTTAATCGCTATTTATGTAACAGATTCCAATATACACTATTGTATGATGCACTTTTGCATTTATAGTGTATGTGATTTGATCAGTTGATTAGAATTATAGTCCTAGCTTCTTACTTATTGACTTTCCCAATTGAAAACCAATTTCCTGGAGTATGAGAATAATGGGACAAGCTAGTTTTGGGAATAAACGTCTCTTTGTGGATGCTTGTGGTCCATTTCACTTCCAAGATAAACAAGATGATGATTTTCATTGTTGGGCCATATGGATTCTAGTTACTTTAAACTGAGAGAGACTTTGTACTGTGTTAATCTACAATGTGACCTTCAAGAAATGTGTTGATACATTGTTAGAGAGACCGTCCCTTTGTTAAGAGTGTTTCTTGAATCTCTAAATGAGAGAGTATGTGCCCTTTTACACCAGCCAATTATCAGGCAAACGAGCGTTCGTTCCCAATAATTGCCCTGGGTACACAGGGCAACGATCAGCCGATGAATGAGCAAACGCTCGTTCATCGGCTGATTGTATTGTTTACGCAGCCTAAATTATTATCGTTGTCGGCAGCACATCTCCCTGTGTTAACAGGGAGATGCGCTGCCGGCATGATAGAAAAGTATAGGGACGAACGATCAGAGTAACAAACACTTGCCCCCATACATTACTGATAATAGCTTGTGAAAGGAGCAAACGAGCACCAATCAAAGTACTGTCTTGTTGATCGGTGCTTGTTTACACAGCCCTCGTTAGGCTGTGCAATAGGACCCTATCTCTCTGTGGCCTACATAGAACACACTTGTCTGTAAAGGGGTGGAAGGCTTCTACTATCATATTGAATTCTAGAAATGTTTAAATTTTCATGAATGTATAGTAATAATCCACCCCAGATGGAGGAGTCCCTTTTACTCTGCTGGAGTATGAGTTGTTTATATGTGCGGATGTAGTTCCATTTGTGTGGTGTGTCAATTAAGTTGGTCAATTAAGTTGGCCCTATACAACAGGTTAGAAGGAGGAAAAATAAAAAGTATTTCATGAACTTGCCCTGGGCCAAACAGTGTCTTCTCAGCTTTCTACTGACATTCTCTTGCTGCTTCAATTCACTTGATGAATCCTGGTGTGTCCTAAGGCAAACATCTTAAAGGAAATTTGTCAGCAATTTTGAGGCCTCAAAAATGCTGACAGCGCGACATGGAGAGGGGAAGGCCATTGTAATGTTACCGTTTGTCTCCGCCATGCAACTTGCATGACTAAAAAACAGACGTTTACTTACCCCAGCGCGGTGGTTGCAAGTAACCCCCTGAGTGATGGCTTTTAGCGACCAATCAGGAGACCACTAAAGCCGTCACTCAAAGCAAAGGGGCGGGACTGGTAGTGTAAAGTAAGGGGCGCCTCAGTAGCACTTGTGACTGTGGCACTGGGGTAATTAAACATTGATTTCTCGGACATGCAACCTGCATGACCAAAACAAAATGTATCGTTACAATGCCCTCCCCTATATCTTGTTGTCAGCAGTGTGAGGCCTTAAAACTGCTGACAGATTCCCTTTAATGATATGCTATATGTTCACCATCTATCTTTCAGAGTACAATCTATCAATCTATTTTATATTATACTATAAAAACTCTTTCCAAGAATAGGGTCTACATGTACACTCCTAGTGCTATCAGGAAGAAATATAGAAAAATTAATTTCACTTCATGGTAAAACAAAATCCTTCAACTGAAGGTCTAGTGCATAGAAATAAAGAACAAACCAGTGTAGTATTTAGAAAATGAGAACCCTTAAAAGCTACTCGCAATGCAAAAATAATAATTATCAGAGAAGCTCTTACTATAAAGCTGCAGAGTTCAATTGCTGTGATTGATAATAATAAAAAGAGTTAAGCAATATCTGAGGCAATTCAGAGTTGGACATCCATGCAAAAACCAAAATATACCTAAGCCACTTTCAAACAGTACAGATTTAGTCAGTATTTAGCATCTGTATTTTTAAGCCAAACCAGGAGTGCATTAAAAATAGAAGTATAAATCTTTCCATTACCCTTTTATAAGTGTTTAGGTTCTACTCCTGGATTTGGCTTTAAAACACGGATGCAAAATACTGATTAAATCTGCAGTATGTGAAAGTTGCCTGAGTGTATAGAAAATCCCTAAATTACCAAATCATGATATCAGAGAAACCAGGGTTATGTCAAAAAATCATGCAGTCCAAAACAATTAAACTGGAACATTAAGCCATGAACCTTAATAAGTATGAATGGCACACAGGATCAACATTGGTGGAGGCCTCTGGGCTCAATATTTTGTGGGGGCCGTTCCCTTTTTTTTCTCGTTGTAAGATTGCATAGTGCAGAAAATATGAAAAAATGGGCCGGGGTGGCTCTATTGTGGGTAGCACGCAGTCCTTAACAATGACAGAGAGTGGCCAAGTCAAGGATAAACTCTTAACCCGATCAATTGTGGAATATAATTGTCACATTGGGTGCGTGGATCCACTAGACCAGGGGTCTCAAACTCGGCCGGGTAAGTGGGCCGCATATAGAAAAAATGGGAAGTTGACGGGCCGCATTACTTTCAAATTTGATACAATACAAAATTATTGTTAATCAATTCGTTATTTGAACTACTATAACACTATATTACTATAATAATACCGCTAGGTTTAAAATTTGAGATATTTCTCCACGTGCTTATTTCAACAATCCAGCTTTCCAGTTTAAGTGTCGCTAAATGCAGATGCTGCCGCAGAGTCCTCCGTAGATGCTGCCGCAGAGTCCTCCGTAGATGCTGCCGCAGAGTCCTCCGTAGATGCTGCCGCAGAGTCCTCCGTAGATGCTGCCGCAGAGTCCTCCGTAGATGCTGCCGCAGAGACCTCCGCAGATGCTGCCGCAGAGCCCTCCGCAGATGCTGCCGCAGAGCCCTCCGCAGATGCTGCCGCAGAGCCCTCCGCAGATGCTGCCGCAGAGTCCTCCGTAGATGCTGCCGCAGCGTGCCCTCCGTAGATGCTGCCGCAGCGTGCCCTCCGTAGATGCTGCCGCAGTGTGCCCTCCGTAGATGCTGCCGCAGTGTGCCCTCCGTAGATGCTGCCGCAGTGTGCCCTCCGTAGATGCTGCCGCAGCGTGCCCTCCGTTGATGCTGCCGCAGCGTGCCCTCCATTGATGCTGCCGCAGTGTGCCCTCCGTTGATGCTGCCGCAGTGCCCTCTGCAGATGCTGCCACAGTGCCGTCAGGGGCTTGCCTAGAGCTGGCGTCCCGGAGCAGAGCCACTTCTGGCACTCTGCCTGGGATTCCAGCTCTGCTCCTGACATCACTGTCCATATATAGACAGAGATGTCAGGGGCAACCCCAGAGCTGGAGTCCCGGGCAGAGCGCTAGTAGGCTCTTCCTGGGACTCCAGCTGGGCTCCTGACATCACTGGGACTCCTGTCTGGGGAAGCCCCTGACATCATTGTCGATGTATGGACAGCGATGTCAGAGGCTTCCCCAGAGTACCGGAGCAGAGCCGATAATAGAGCTCTGCCCGGGACTCCGCTCTGGGGAAGACCCTGACACACTGTCCACATATGGGCAGTGATGTCAGGGAATTCCACAGAGTCCCGGAGCAGAGCCGACACCAGCGCTCTGCTCGGGACTCCGGCTCTGGGGAAGCCCCAGACATCGCTGTTCATATGTGGACAGCGATGTCAGGGAATTCCACAGAGTCCAGGAGCAGAGCCGACACCAGCGCTCTGCTCCGCTCTGGGGAAGACCCTGACACACTGTCCACATATGGGCAGCGATGTCAGGGAAATCCACAGAGTCCCGGAGCAGAGCCCACACCAGCGCTCTGCTCGGGACTCCGACTCTGGGGAAGCCCCAGACATCCCTGTTCATATGTGGACAGCGATGTCAGGGAATTCCACAGAGTCCCGGAGCAGAGCCGACACCAGCGCTCTGCTCGGGACTCCGGCTCTGGGGAAGCCCCAGACATCGCTGTTCATATGTGTACAGCGATGTCAGGGAATTCCACAGAGTCCAGGAGCAGAGCCGACACCAGCGCTCTGCTCCGCTCTGGGGAAGACCCTGACACACTGTCTATATATGGGCAGCGATGTCAGGGAATTCCACAGAGTCCCGGAGCAGAGCCTGTACTAGTGCTCTGCCTGGGACTCCGGCTCTGGGGAAGCCCCAGACATCGCTGTTCATATGTGGACAGCGATGTCAGGGAATTCCAGAATCTCGGAGCAGAGCCGATACTAGCGGCTCTGTGTCCCGCAGGCAGCAGATGACAGCCCCAGGGGCCGCGTGCTTGAGACCCCTGCACTAGACCATACCGCCTTAACGGTATGGCAGCTGGCCAACAGGACACAGGTCAAAGAATATAGTTCGTATAGGTGTACCAGTGGTAGCTTCAGACAGTAGCAAGACAGGCTCGGATGGGACTTAACCAGCAGGCAGACACCAGGCATGGTGTAGCAGGACAGGAGTAGTACTCAGTGCAGCATGACTCCAACTCAATACGGCACTTGAACCAGGATAACCCGGGATACAGGTTACATGTAGCAGGAACGGGAACACTGGGAACTGGAAGACACTTAGGAGACCATTTGCAGAGACAAACTAGGGTAATGACAACAATGCTCAGGCAATGCAGGAAGGGGTAGAGCCCTTCTTATAGTCCAGGGTGCTCATGGACTAATTTGGTCTTTAATTCAGGTGCGCACAGAGACCTACGGGACACAGCAGAGCGAAGCGGAAGTGAGCGCTGGCGTCTCCTGCGGAGGAGACGGGGACCAGCGCTCACTGATCCAAGGCTGTGGCCGTCAGGAAGTAAGCAAACCTGGCGGTCCGCGGCCATGGGCATGACAATAAGGACGCCATTGATATGTAAAGTTGGATCCAAAGCTGGTACCAGACATTTTAAATATGGATTGTCTAATTTAGATGATGCCCAGAATTGTACAAGACCAACCATTATATTTTTAGAGAAGTAGAATATCTTTGTGTTAGCAATAAATTTGACCCTGTATCCAAAATAGTTAACTCTTTCAAACATTTTTGTATGCATTATACCTTAGGAAGTTTCTTTTACAAGTACACTTCCAAGGATGCATATGGCATATGTAAAACAAATTCAATAACCATGTTATATATTTGGTTTTGGAAATATTGAAAATGTAGGTAATGTTGATTGTAGTGTATGGCTACTTTACTTAATACAGAATAGAGTTCATGGAGAGCAAAAAAACGACACACACATGTTAATGAAGTACAGTAAAAAGTATGTTTGTAAGTCTTGTATACATTGAGACAAGCGACATACCATTAGCAATTGTAACTATGGGTGATGCAATGATTCACTTCCAATTCTCTCACTTGTAACTTTCTTTCCAGTATTTTTTTCTGTTAAATTCTTTACAGATACGATAACAATGCAAAGCAAATGGCTAGGAGACATTTGTGGTAAGTGTATATACAGTAGTTGAGTTATTCTTGCTTAGAAGTAACTGGAGAATGGTAAGGACAGTCTATAGGTCACAGTGCATGTTGCTGATATATAAAGAGGACTATCTACAGAGCTATCAATCAGGATTAATTAAGGTGCTGAGATTGGTGACTGAAATAGAAGACATATTAGCAAGGCAAGTTATCCAGACAAGGTAATCCATGGACCTACAGACCTAAAATAACTTGCTCAGCAATTGTCTATAGTACAGTTATTATTATGGAATGATTAAAAGATCATGTTGAAGAAGATGATTGCACTAATGGACAAAGTATGTCTAATTTAACAAAGAATTTCTTAAATAGTGAAACACACCTTGGAAAATTATTTGTACATGCATAGATAGATAACATCTATTACGTGGAAAAGAAACTTGAAACACTAAATCTGCTAAAGTATACTTAAAATAATCTCTCTTTTATTATTTAAATATCACTAACAGAATGCAAAGGTGGTTGCTGCATTAAAAGGGACATAAAATAAAACTGAATTAAATGATGTCACAATGTAAAGAAGAAACATGTAAAATGTACACTATATAGATAACAGTATTGGGACACTCCTTTTAGGCCCCATGCACACGACCGTGCCCGTCATCACGGTCCGTGATAACGGGCACAGCAGGCCGATGACGGCTGCGGACAGCCGCCCGCATTTTCGTGCCGTGCTCACATATAAAGAATGAGAGCACGATCCGTAAAAAGCAAAAATAGGACATGTAAATATACAGGAAGGTGTACATGGGCCATAGAAATGATTGGGTCTGTAATTACGATCCGTAATTACGAACGAAATCTACAGTGGAGTGCATGAGACCTTAATCATTGAATTCTGGTGTTTCATTCAGTCCCATTGCCTCAGGTGTGTAAAATCCAGCACCTCGCCATGCAGTCTGTCCTTTTTTGACACACACGTTCTAAAGAGCTCACTGAATTCCAGCGTGGTACTAACAAGTTAGTTATTGAAATTTCTTCCCTTCTAGATATTACACGATCAACTGTGAGTGAAATTATTGCAAAGTGGAAGCATTTATGAACCACAGCAACTCAGCCACGAAGTGGCAGACTGTGTAAAGCTACAGAGCGGGGTCGCCAATCGCTGAGGCACATAGTACATAAAATTTGGCAACGCTCTGCTCCTTTAATAACTGCAGAGTACCAAACCTTTTCTGACATTAACATCAGTGCAAAAACTGAGCCTGGGAGCTACATGGCATGGGTTCCTATGGGGGAACAGCAGCATGCAAGCCTTACACCACCATGCACAATGCCAAGCATCGGATGGCGTGGTGTAAAGCATAGTGCCACTGGATTCTCAGAATGTCCATAAAGGAATGGTTGGGCGAGTTTTGTGTGGAAGAACCTGACTGGCCTGCACAGAGCCCTCACCTCAATCCCTTTGGGATAAACTAGAATGGAGATTGTCAGCCAGACCCTCTCAATTACTATCAGTGCTTGACCTCACAATGCACTTCTGGATGGATGGGCAAAAATTCCCACAGACACACTACTAAATCTTGTAGAAAACCTTCCCAGAAAAGTGGATCTGTTTTAGCTGCAAAGGGTGGGGGGGGGGGGGTCAACTCCATATTAATGCCTATGAAATTAGAATAGGAGGCTCTTTAAAGCTCCTGAATGTGTAATGTGAAGGTGTCCCAATACTTTTGTCCATATAATGTATCCCGGTCGTTAAAGCCCCCCTCCCTGTTATGACGTACATTTATGTCAAATGTTGGTAAGGGGTTAATTCTTCACATGTTAAAATGCAGAAAGCGCTTGGGATGACTCTTGATTCTGAAAAATATAACAATATGGTTTTGAAAAGCCTCACAACATGTTATATTTGTTAAATACTGTGTATATGGAAAAGAGGATAGCTGCACATACCGTACATTTAAGGTGGAGTCCAACAAAGGTATGTCTGCAAAATATTTTTTACACCTGGAGAACAGTACTGTTCCACTAGATCAACAAAAGGCTGAATTCAAGTAAGGTACAAACTATGCCTAGGGCGTTTCTGAAGAGTGTGGTGTGTTTGTGAAAATGAACTCCGTATACAATATGAAGCAATGTTTTTTTGTCTGTTGTCTGAGGTATAAAAGTTCAGGTTTTGTGATGTGATACCTGTGATCTTCTTTGACTGGATTAGAAACCATTAATAAAGGTCCACTTTTGCATAAGAGATAATACAGCATGCCCATATTGTTTTCCTGCAGAGAATAAAAACTCACATATGCAATAAAACCCTGTGAACAAATAAAGTGTGGGCACTGCTGTACATATTTGTGTGTGGGCACTGTGCCCACATATGCCTACACAGGTGCACTACTTCAGAATTAAAAGGACCACATGTGAGATCTAAACTAAAGATGTGCCTTCACCTTGCCAAAGCAAAGTTTATTCTTTAAGCTCTCGGGTAGTTAAAAATTATACCAGCTTCAAGCCAACACATTCACAGTTTTGTCATCTTTATTCCCTATTTATTTCTGTTGCTTATATAGTGCCAACATATTCCGCAGCACAGTACAGAGATTGTCTTAACTCCCTGTCCCCCGTGGAGCTCACAATCTAATTTGCCTTTCTCAGGCACACACTAGAGTCAATTTCCTAAGAAGACAATCAACCTATCAGTATGCTTTTGTTAGGCTTCGTTCACATCTGCGTCGGGACTCCGTTCATGGGTTCCGTCAGCGGTTTTCGTCAGGGGTACCCATGAACGGAATCCAAACAGAAACAAACAGAAACCATAGGTTTCCCTTTGCATCACCATTGATTTCAGTGGTGACGGATCGGGTGCAAATGGTTTGCGTTTGTCACCGTTGTCTAAGGGTTCCGCTGTTTTGACGAAATGAACAGCGCAGTCGACTACGGTATTGGTTCCGTCAAAACGACGGAACCCTTACACAACGGTGACAAACGAAAACCATTTGCACCGGATCCGTCACCATTAAAAGAAATGGTGATGCAAACGGAAACCTATGGTTTCAGTTTGGATTCCATTCCTTTTGTTGCCCTGACTGAAGGGTCCGACGGAAAGCATGAACTGTGTCCCGACGCAGATGTGAACGAAGCCTTATCTCTCAACTATTATTTTACTTTTTGTGTGTAAATATCATTTTTTGTTAAAAATACTGTAATTATTATGTTATTAGTCCCTCATCTATTCTCAACCTGGATGACTATATTGTATGCATGGCATATAGATTCTAAATTGAATTTACAGCTTTTAAAAATAATATACAGTATAAGAAGGTATCATTAAGTATTTGTGATTAGGATTCTGTAAGTTTTGGACCGAGCATAAATGTGGAGATATCAGTACCAGTAAGGCTGGATTCACACGAGCATGTTCGGTCCGTAAAGGATGGAATCAGGGGCGTAACTAGGAAAGACTGGGTCCCATAGCAAACTTTTGACTGGGCCCCCCCCTCGCCTGGGTTTCACACAACCGCCCCCCTTATAGATAGTGCCTTTTTTACAGCCCCCCCCCCTGTAGATAACGCCATACACCCCCCTGTAGATAACGCCATACAGCCCCCCCTTTAGATAACGCCATACAGCCCCCTTTGTAGATATCTACAGAGGGGGCAGTATGGCGTTATCTACAGAGGGGGACTGTATGGCGTTATCTACAGGGGGGACTGTATGGCGTTATCTACAGGGGGACTGTATGGCGTTATCTACAGGGGGGCTGTATGGCGTTCCCTACAGGGGGGCTGTATGGCGTTCCCTACAGGGGGGCTGTATGGCGTTATCTACAGTGGGGGTCTGTATGGCATTATCTACAGGGGGACTGTATGCCGTTATCTACAGGGGGGACTGTATGGCGTTATCTACAGGGGGGACTGTATGGCGTTATCTACAGGGGGGCTGTATGGCGTTATCTACAGGGGGGACTGTATGGTCTTATCTACAGAGGGGGCTGTATGGCGCTAATGCCATACAGCCCCCACTGTAGAGAACGCCATACAGCCCCCACTGTAGAGAACGCCATACAGCCCCCACAGTAGAGAACACCATACAGCCCCCCCTGTAGGGAACGCCATACAGCCCCCCCTGTAGGGAACACCATACAGCCCCCCTGTAGGGAACGCCATACAGCCCCCCTGTAGGGAACGCCATACAGCCCCCCTGTAGGGAACGCCATACAGCCCCCCTGTAGGGAACGCCATAGCCTTATCTCTCAACTATTATTTTACTTTTTGTGTGTAAATATCATTTTTTGTTAAAAATACTGTAATTATTATGTTATTAGTCCCTCATCTATTCTCAACCTGGATGACTATATTGTATGCATGGCATATAGATTCTAAATTGAATTTACAGCTTTTAAAAATAATATACAGTATAAGAAGGTATCATTAAGTATTTGTGATTAGGATTCTGTAAGTTTTGGACCGAGCATAAATGTGGAGATATCAGTACCAGTAAGGCTGGATTCACACGAGCATGTTCGGTCCGTAAAGGATGGAATCAGGGGCGTAACTAGGAAAGACTGGGTCCCATAGCAAACTTTTGACTGGGCCCCCCCCTCGCCTGGGTTTCACACAACCGCCCCCCTTATAGATAGTGCCTTTTTTACAGCCCCCCCTGTAGATAACGCCATACACCCCCCTGTAGATAACGCCATACAGCCCCCCCTTTAGATAACGCCATACAGCCCCCTTTGTAGATATCTACAGAGGGGGCAGTATGGCGTTATCTACAGAGGGGGACTGTATGGCGTTATCTACAGGGGGGACTGTATGGCGTTATCTACAGGGGGACTGTATGGCGTTATCTACAGGGGGGCTGTATGGCGTTCCCTACAGGGGGGCTGTATGGCGTTCCCTACAGGGGGGCTGTATGGCGTTATCTACAGTGGGGGTCTGTATGGCATTATCTACAGGGGGACTGTATGCCGTTATCTACAGGGGGGACTGTATGGCGTTATCTACAGGGGGGACTGTATGGCGTTATCTACAGGGGGGCTGTATGGCGTTATCTACAGGGGGGACTGTATGGTCTTATCTACAGAGGGGGCTGTATGGCGCTAATGCCATACAGCCCCCACTGTAGAGAACGCCATACAGCCCCCACTGTAGAGAACGCCATACAGCCCCCACAGTAGAGAACACCATACAGCCCCCCCTGTAGGGAACGCCATACAGCCCCCCCTGTAGGGAACACCATACAGCCCCCCTGTAGGGAACGCCATACAGCCCCCCTGTAGGGAACGCCATACAGCCCCCCTGTAGGGAACGCCATACAGCCCCCCTGTAGGGAACGCCATACAGCCCCCCTATAGGGAACGCCATACAGCCCCCCCTGTAGGGAACACCATACAGTCCCCCCCTGTAGGGAACGCCATATAGCCCCCCCTGTAGGGAACGCCATACAGTCCCCCCTGTAGGGAACGCCATACAGCGCCCCCCTGTAGGGAACGCCATACAGCGCCCCCCTGTAGGGAACGCCATACAGCGCCCCCTGCAGGGAACACCATACAGTGCCCCCCTGCAGGGAACGCCATACAGCCCCCCCTGCAGGGAACGCCATACAGCCCCCCCTGCAGGGAACGCCATACAGCCCCCCCAGCAGGGAACGCCATACAGCCCCCCCTGCAGGCAACACCATACAGCCCCCCCTGTAGGGAACGCTATACTGCCCCCCCTTGTAGGGAACGCCATACAGCCCCCCCTGTAGGGAACGCCATACAGCCCCCTGTAGGGAATGCCATACAGCCCCCCCTGTAGGGAACGCCATACAGTCCCCCCCTGCAGGGAACGCCATACAGCGCCCCCCCTGTAGGGAAGGCCATACAGCGCCCCCCCTGTAGGGAACGCCATACAGCCCCCCCCTGTAGGGAATGCCATATAGCCCCCCCTGTAGGGAACGCCATACAGCATCCCCAACCCCCCAAAAAAATTTGACCTACAGTGTGTCCTACAAATAACATGCATCCCCTACACATGTGCGATCGCTGGCATTGATAGGGAGAACGGGGAACTGAAAGTCCCCTGAAGTTCTCCATGACTCACCTATGACTTCCGGCGTCTGTGTCGGCAGCTCAATAAAAATGAAAGGAGCGCTGGTCACGCATGCGCACAAGCGCGACCGGCGCTCCATTCATTTCTACGGAGCTGCCGACACAGACCCCGGAAGTCCGAGGTTTGTGATGGAGAACTTCAGGGGACTTTCAGTCCCTCGTTCTCCCTATCACTGCCAGCGATCACACATGTATCCCCTGTCCTGTGGATAGGGGATACATGTCTTTTGTTTAATGGCAGAGCGGGGAGATACCTCCCTGCTCTGCCGTAGTGTTCAGTGGCATCACGCTGTAGCAGCCATAGCGGCTGCTAGCGGAGCCTGCGGCCATGGTTGGGGCCCGTGCCGGCGTGCGACACAGGCCCCCTCATGCCGCGGGCCCCGTAGCAGCTGCTACGGCTGCTACGGCGGTAGTTACGCCACTGGACGGAACGTATTTCGGCCGCAAGTCTCGGACCAAACACACTGCAGGGAGCCGGGCTCCTAGCATCATAGTTATGTATGACGCTAGGAGTCCCTGCCTCTCCGTGGAACTACTGTCCCGTACTGAAAACATAATTACAGTACGGGACAGTTGTCCAGCAGCGAGGCAGGGACTCCTAGCGTCGTACATAACTATGATGCTAGGAGCCCGGCTCCCTGCAGTGTGTTCGGTCCGGGACTTGCGGCTGAAATACGTTCCGTCCTTTGCGGACCGAATATGCTCGAGTGAATCCAGCCTAATGAGTCAGGATGTTGTACAGAAAAGAAGAAAATTACGTTACAAAATGACATCATTATTTAGTTACAAATCCAGACAGATAAACAGACAGACAGACCTCAATATCATATGACAATTCTCTGTGAAAATTAATACAATTACCTGATGAAAAGAAACACATATTTAAGAGTTTATTCTGAGTTAATAGAGGGGAGTCCCTCATTCAGGATCTCCATCAATAAGCCAGAGAGGAAGAATTTATTTGCAGAATATGTGGACAACCCACTGAATTCAATAGGCACCATGTAATGCTTTATTCTCCCTGTGCTGGTGTTGCAGGGGAAATGAACACTTGTGGTTGTTTTCTAAAAATAAGAACAAAAAACAATAGATGATCGACTGAAGGAAACCCCTGTGATCAGCTTTTCAAAGGACCCTTCTAATAAAAAGAGATTGTACAAACCAGGCAACTAGCATCATGATTTTTACCTGAGGTATTCTTGATAAAATACCAAGAAAAGTATAATAGATGCCATTCCAATTGACCCGTTTGTTAATGGACTTTAATGGTAAAAATAATGAAATGTTAGATTTCTGTTTTCATTACTAGATAAAATAGCATAGCAGACCGGCTGGCAGAGCAGAGGCTGACTGACGTCAACAGTGGCTTTTGCCATCAATAAAGTCCCACTAAAATCAACAAAGAAAGTGCCTATCAGGTGCCTATCAGTTTTACACGGACAGTCAATAATACGCTGCAATACAAAAGTATTGCAGTGTATTATAATAGTGATCATAAGATCGCATAGTGAAGTCCCCCAGTGAGACTAAAAATAAAGTTATCAAAAAGTTTAATAAAGTTAATAATAAATAAATAAAAATCCCAAATAAAAAAATTAAAAACCCACTTTTTCCCTTATAAAATACTTTAATATGAAAATAAAATAAAAAAATTAAAACATTACACATATTTGGTATCTCCGCATCTGTAACGACCCCACCTAGAAAAAAGTGATTACGTTATTTAACCCGCAATGGTGAATGCCGTAAAAAATCAAATAAAAAACAATGCAAAAATTGCTGTTTTCTGTTCATCCTGCCTATATAAAAATGTGATAAAAAGTGATCAAAAAGTCGCAGGTACTCCAGAATGGTACCAATAAAAACTAGAAATTGTCCCACAAAAAACAAGCCCTCATACAGCTGTATCGGCGTAAAAATCAAACAATTATGTCTCTTACAACAGGGCGACATGAAAACAAATTATTTTGAAAAAAAAAATGTTTTTACTTTGTAAAAGTAGTAAAACATACAAAATCTATATAAATTTGGTATCGCCACATTCGTATGACCCACTGAATAAAGTTATTTATACCACACAGTAAACGGCGTAAATCTAAGATGCAAAAAAGTATGGCAAAATGTATGGGGTTTTTTCCATTATCCCCCCAAAAAAGTTAATAAAAGTTAATCAACAAATGATATGTACCCCAAAATGGTGCTATTAAAAAATACAGCTTGTTCCACAAAAAAACAAGACCTAATACAGCTATGTCGTCAAAATAAAAAAAGTTATAGCTCTTGGAATTCGACGATGGAAAAACGCAAAAAATGACTTGGTTATTAAGGTTTAAAATAGACCGGCCATGAAGGGGTTAATTCCATAGTGATTCCTCATTACCTCACACATCAGGTCTGATTCCTGATGACTGCCCTAAACAGATAAACCTCATTCCATTGACATCATAATAAACATATAATAAATCATATTTTCATACTGCTTAAGCACAGATGCGTCCAGTGTTGACGCCTGTTCATATTACTTAGGCCAGGGTTTGCAAGTGATGATCTTAATCATGCTTCCACGCCAAAAATATATATTTATAGGTATCCATTTGTTAAGTAACTAGACTTTGAAGGACAACACTTTAATTAAAACTGCTGCATTAAATCACTGCAGAGGAGTGATGAGGTCATAAGTAATATGCTTACACCGCTTTTTACTATCACAAATCTGTTGATCTATTAATTTTTCTGGATTGCAGGATAAAGTCATTAGGGTAAAGTTTCATCCCAATATAGTAACCCTAATACATCTATGATATCAATTTGTTGAGTGATATCCTTGGCTATGTTTACTGCAAGCTTTTTAAATTCTTGGAAGACAGGCACTCAATGAAATTAAATGCCTCTTAATAGAGTATTCATTAACCTTATGTTCATGTTTGAGCATGCATAATATTTTGAAACTTAAAAATGTTCCATTAGTTCTGCTTAATTCCAATGGCAACAGGACATTTTTTTTGCTAAATATGGGTCTTTCAGTCTATAAAATTTTGGAAAGTACTGTGTAAGCTATCTGTAATCTAACGTAATTGACTGATAAGTGATTTATACCTTCCCGGCAATATGTTCTCAGTTGTTTGATCAGAATTCTAAGAATAGAGTTCTTGTTTTTGATTTTGTCCCAAGGAATTCAGGAATGCTTAAGAAAAGGGCTGACTTATTATCACTATCTATTAAGATGCCTGATAGTGCCTTCTCTAATGACTATTTCTGTTTATCTATTGGGGCTTCCCTCTTCAGGACCCCAGCAGCTATCTGATTTGAATAGTCCGTAACAGGTGTTATAAGAGAATTATAGGATATACACATGATGTATGTCAATAGTAACAACTTTGTTATTTTGTCTGCAGATTCATGTCAACGGATCGTTTGAATGAGTGTCAGAAAATGCTAGTGATATACTAGGATATGGCAGAAGTATAAGTGCGCTTCTTATATTTAATCCCTGTTCTCTGCTTTTATATATTAACCCTTTCAGGACCAAGGGTCATCGATGCCTCAATGACCAGCCCCATTTTTTCAAATCTGACATGTGTCATTTTATGTGGTAATAACTCAGGAATGCTTTTGCCTATCCAAGCGATTCAGAGATTGTTTTCTTGTGACATATTGTACTTTATGTTAGTGGAAAACTTTGGTCACTAAATTCATAGCTTATTTGTGAAAAACACCAAAATGTAAAGAAAATTTGCAAAAATTATAATTTTTCTAATTTGAAATGTAATCTACTTGTAAAACAGGCAGTGATACCACACAAAATTGTTGCCAATTAACATCCCCCATATGTCTACTTTATACTTGCATTGTTTTTTGAACATTATTTTATTTTTCAGGACGTTACAAGGCTTAGAACTTTAGCAGCAATTTCTCACATTTTCAAGAAAATTTCAAAAGGCTATTTTGTCAAGGACCAATTCAGTTCTGAAGAGGCTCTGAGGGCCTTATGTACTAGATAGACCCCATAAATCACCACATTTTAAAAACTGCACCCCTCAAAGTATTCAAAACAGCATTCAGAAAGTTTATTAACCCTTTCGGCTTTTTTACAGGAATTAAAGCAATGTAGAGGTGAAATTTACAAATGTAATTTTTTTTGCCGAAATTCATTTGTAATACATTTTTTTCTGTAACACAGAAGGTTTTACCGGAGAAACGCAACTCAATATTTATTGCCCAGATTCTGCAGTTTTTAGAAATATCCCACATGTGGCTCTAGTGTGATAATGGATGGAAGCACCGGCCTCAGAAGCAAAGGAGCACCTAGTGGATTTTGGGGTCTCCTTTTTTAGAATATATTTTATGCACCATTTCAGGTTTGAAGAGGTCTTGTGGTGCCAAAACAGTGGAATCTCCGCAAAAGAGGTTTTGAAAACTGCACACCTCAAGGAATTTATCTAGGAGTATAGTTAGCATCTTGACCCGACAGGTCTTTTGCTATATTTTATTGCAATATGCCTGTGAAAATGAAAATCTACTTTTTTTCTGAAAAAATATTAAACATTTTTTTTTTTACAAGGAATAAAGAATAAAAAGCACCCCGAAACTTGTAAAGCTATTTCTCACGATTACGCCAATACCCCATATGTGGTAATACACTGCTGTTTGACCCACGGCAGATCTCAGAAGGGAGGGAGCGCCATTTTGCTTTTGGAGCGCAGATTTTGCTTGGTAGTAGTTCTGTTTGGGGTTTTGCTGGTATTTCAGTTTATAATGTGGGGGCATATGTAAGCTGGGCAGAGTACATCATGGCATAATAAGAGGGTATAATCATGTGGTAAATAAATAATAATTCATAGATGTGTGGCCGGTGTCGCACTGATAAATGGTGCCCAATCTTATCCGCTTTTGGACACTCTGCACAATTTCTGTCACTATATTTTGAGCGCCAGAACTTTTTTTTATTTTTTCTCCACCGGAGCCGTGCGAGGGCTTATTTGTTACGTTACAATCTGTAGTTTTAGGGTACATGTGATTTTTTGATCACTTTTTATTCGATTATTTGGCAAGCAAAGTGACAAAAAAAACATACACTTTGCAGGTCGGTACGATTACGGCGATACCAGATGTATATTGTTTTTTTTATGTTTTGTGGTGTTTACACAATAAAATCACTTTTCTATAAAATAATTTATTTTTTGTGTCACCATATTCTGAGAGCCATAGTTTTTTTATTTTTCAGTCAGAAAAGCTGTGTAAGGGCTTGTTTTTTGCGGGACGGGTTGTAGTTTTTATTGGTATTATTTTTGGGTACATGCGAATTTTTGATCACTTTTTATTCTATATTTTGGGAGGGGTGATGACCAAAAAAATTGTGATGCTAGTATTGTTTTTTAATTATTTTTTGCGGTGTTCACCGTGCGGGAAACAAAATATTATAGTTTTATAGTTGGGGTCGTTACAAACGCGGTGATACCAAATTTGTGTACTTTTTTAACGTTTTATTTTTTTCCTATAATAAAAGACTTAAATAAATAAGGAAAATAAGGAAAATAAAGCATTTTTTGTTTTTGTAACTTATAACTTGTTTTTACACTTTTATAAAACATTTTTATTACTTTTTTTTATTACCTTTTTTTACTTGAAGACCTGCAGCACGGATGGCTGCTATAATACATTACACTACCTAGGTTAGACGTTAGCAGTCACACTGACAGAAAGCCTATGAGGATCAGCTGGTCCTCACAGGCTTCCGTGAATGGCAGACCGGAGGCCGTTGTATGGCCTCCGGTTTTGCCATGCAACCGACGGCAGCACCCGCAATCGGTCCTCAGGAAAGTTTGTTGTAGCAAACTTTCCATGCGATCACATGATCGGGACCTGAACCAATCCGGTCCCGATCATGTCTCCGGGACCAGAGGCAGGGGTTAACATCGCGATCCGGGTGTCAGCACTACTCTGAGACACCCAGATCGCGCTTTTAACACCCACTGTGAAGTCACGTCGGCGCTGCACAGAGCCCAGCAAGCGCCGACGTGAATTTACTGTGGGCGGTCGGGAAGCAGTTAATAACGGTGATCATATTCTCTGTGGCCGAACCAATCGGGGACACTGACACAGCCAGCATCGGAGCGCCTTCACAGCGCTATGCCGGCTGGAACAGAGATCTTTATATACACGTCCTGGCAGCACGGGGTATGTGCGAATAGGACGTGAATCTACAGAATGTTGGCATGAAAGGGTTAAGCACCACTTGCACTTTACTGCATATGATTGTTATAAGCATCCCATAACAAATATTATAAGTTATAATAAACAATAAATCATTTATACAATAATAAATAATAATTTATACAATAATAAATAAAATAAATTTGTTATATCAGTACTTAGACTCGGTTCGCGCTAGAGTCAAGGGTCCCGTTTATACGCTGGATTTCAGTGTTTTTAATGGCAGGAATAGCGCTACAGACTGTGTTATTCTTCTGCCAAAAATAAGGGAACAGACAACGGAGACCTTAATGGGGGCTCTGAACACCAGTATAAACAGAGTCTTAGGCCCCCTGCACATGGCCATAGCCGTATTCCTGGTCCGTGATTACGGCTACGGCCGGCCGTGGACGGCTGCGGACAGTCACCCGCATTTACGGGCCGTGCTCCCATTATAAAGTATGGGAGCATGATCCGTAAAATAAAAAAATAGGACGTTCTATTTTCTGCAGACACTTTCCCATAAATATATGGGAAGGTGTCCGTGGGCAATAGAAATTAATGGGTCCTTACTTTGATTCGCAATTACGGTCCGTAATTGCAGATCAAAATTACGGCCGTGTGCATAAAGCCTAAATAAATCCAATGCTTGTTTAACTCGAAAACTTAAAACCAATAGCATCCGGCCCCATACCCACTGATAGCCTTTTTCTTATGTATCAATAGGCACATCTATTGGATTCATCCACCATTTACTTCTGGATAATCGCAGAACCCTAAATTGTAGCAGCACTTAACATAGACAGGGACTGGAAAGTGTTTCATCATTTAACTACGTAAAAAAACAAAACAATTAATGTCACATTCAACCTCCCTGAAACCGCTGCCTTTATACATGTCATGGCAGTTTTTACCGCATGCTACTGCATTGTAGATATATGTTGTAATGGCAGCAAGGGGGCAACTCACTAGAAAATATGGTCCATAGTTCTTACAAAATATATATAAAAACTATACCTTAAGGCCCCCTGCAAACATAACAGATTTGTTGCGGATTTTCCATCTGGATTTGTGGGCAGAAAATCTGCAGTGGAAGACTGTGGCAGACAATTGGACGAGATTTAAGAAATCTCATACACATGCTGCTGAACATTTTCCACACGGAAAACAGAACATGCTGCGGATTTTCCAATCTGCAGCATGCTCATTCTATTCCGGAAAATCAGCAACTAATCACCTATGTGTGGGGTTACCCTTCGGGTGCCCACACATGTGACAGATTTGTTGTGGATTTTTCCTCAGAATATCTGCAACAGAATCTGCATGTGTTACAAATTTTACATTGAAGAGCGTGAAATCTGCTGTGAACAGCTGTAACAGAATGAGCATGCATCGATTTCCATGCAGAACATGTTCAAATCTCATCCACGTGGCTGCTACTGTAACCTGCTGCCTTTCTGTCCTGTGTGCAGGGGGCCATAGAATGTGTATTTGTAAGAGATGAAATATTGCTCTGGGTATGCAGGTAATAATGACCCTTGGTCATGGAAGGGTAAACAAATGACACAGATTTAAAGGTATAACATAGTCTATATTGAATAAATTGTAGGCATGTGTGTATATTAAGGGGTAGCTCACACAGCGCATTTTTGTCATGCAGAAAAAATCTGCCTCAAAATTCCTTCAGGAAATTTGAGGCACATTTAGAATTTTCTGCATATTTTTACACTTTTTCAACACAACTTTCGCTGTGTTTTTTGTCCACGTTTTTTTTTAGACATTGAATCTAATGCCAACTGCTGCAAAAGGCTCCAGGAATTTTCTGTCTTCCAATGATTTCAATGGGAGGTCAGAGGCAGTAACCGCTCAAAGAAAGATCATGCCACAAGCGACTAAAAGCTACCCAGGAAAAAAAGCGCCTCTGCCTCCTATTAAAATGAATGGGGGTGATTTGGGGCATTTCTTGGCACTAATTCAGACTCGGTTTCCTCGTGAAAGTCAGTGTTAAAAAACTATGTGCACACTACTTCTAAGGTACTAACCACCTGGTGAGGAAATCCGTTTCTTTGGATAGTCATTTATTACCACTAGTTAGAAGTTTGATTAACGTGTAAAAAATAAGTAATTAATAATCACTCGCTCAATGACTGGTCTCCTTACATGATTTGCCTTTTGGGAAATTCAATTTGACAATCGATATGCCAGTGAGACTATTTCTACTTCAGTAGTATTTGGGAGAGTATTGCTGGGCAACATCAGGCTTCCCTTATGTCCACCATTTTGGGGTAAGGACGTGTATGGTAGAATGGAGCAGAATCTTAAAAAGCACCTAAAGTTTAGGATGAACAATAAACCCAGACAAAAGGAAATTCTTGAGTTTTCCATTTCTATATGATATTCATCTACCCATTTCAGTAGCGGGTACCTTCTTAACCGAGGGACTCCAATAATATAAATGCATAAACCCAGCATCAGATCTACTACACTTAGGGCATTCGTTTTTCTTATTCCCATTGAACCTCCCCAACATTTTAGGGGTATAATATAATCTATTTATCGTAAGACAGGAAAAAGTGAACACAACATTTACAAAGACCAATCGAAAAGTTACTCCTTTTTAAAGTGTCATCACCCATCAATTATAATATGAATCTAATGGCCATTTGAGTTTAGAAAATGAAATAAAACAATTAAGTTCCTGAGAAATTACATATTGACAGTTTTTATAAAATAGTTTTACTGTATTCCATATAATATGTAGTATCTGAGACAATGAGCTGCGGAGAACAACAATGAAAACATGTTGTTGACTGTTATGCTCAAAAGAAGTTATGTTTTTCTCTGTAGTATTGATCTGTTCAGGTGTACAATACATCATGAAAGATTTACTGCATTGGATAGCATGTGGTCAGCAATGACATAATTACACCGCTGGTCACCTAAGTTTATTAGTCTTTGAAGTCTTTGTAGTGACCTCAGAGCCATTACCCTTGTCCACCTGTTTGCTTTTATTTTCCAATAAGAGATGTTGTTATTTTGTTACTTATAATCTCACCTGTTGTTTTGCTAAAGCAAAACATTCAGAATTTATTGAAATGTTAATTGTCCATTACAACAAGAAGAGAAACATTGACTTGTTGACTTTACAATGAACACAAATAGAGATCATTGATTTTTATGTTTGTGCTTTTTTGTTACATTGGTAACGAGTAACAATAGAACTAGGACACGCACAAAACAACTGGCTTTTATGCCATTGTACAAGTGCAGAATCATAGTGAGCAAACTCTTGTGAATTTACTACAGATGCACTGGAGGACGTCGTTTTCTACCAGTGAACTTTATACTAGCTGTTCAGAATTATTTTGAAGATCTATTGCATAGGTCCATAGTTGAGGGTCCCATCTATACTAGAGTGGTCAATCTTGGTCTTACACTACATTTGTATACATGTTGGAGTCACATAGCATAGATACAAAAGTGGCTTACATGATAAAGTTGTAATGTTCCGTAACTGTTGTGAATAACTAAAGGGTAATTCCACTGACACCTAAAACCTAAATTTTAACTGTAAAAATTCCAATGTCACACTCCCCTCCCTAAGTAACATTGTTAGGCATGCAGCAGGTTTAGATCTAAGGAGTAGTTTGGAATCAACATCATAATTAATGCTGGAGCTTTAGCTGTCCCTGCGCCTACATGTGACATGGAGAAAACAAAATTAGTCATTGAAGATTTTTTTTTTCTACTCTAACTAATAAAATAGCAGGATTAAGGAGCCAAGAAGTTACATTTTCTTCATTTGTGACTACTGGTTTCCCTTCATGTCATTGGTAGGCACAGAGATAGTCAGGGCAGTACCAGTGGATTTGCCATATGGGGCCAAGCCATCACCCCTGCACGCCGCCTATCAAAATTATCCCCATCAGTAGTTAGTTTGGAGAATGGCCCCATTATATTGCAGGGCCTCTTATCTTCTCCAAACTAACTATCGCGGGGCCCTGCTTTCCAAGGTCCTGATGCTGGCCAGCATCAGGACGTGTGTGTGGCAGCGAATACAACGTCCTAACGTGTTGAATGCACCCCACACACAACATACTGACACCAGGAACTTATAAAGCAGGGCCCCAGCATCAGAATCATGAGGGCCCAGAAGTGAAGCTGCGCTCAGAGGAGTAGAGACGCCTGGCCGGAACAGAAGGCAAGGGGACTCAGGAGCAGTAAGCACATAGGGGGTCTGGTGTTGGGTCTGATTTTTTGGGGGTCTGTTCTGGGGTGTAACTTAATTTAATTAAGTTGGTGATCTGAATTAATTTGGGGGGCCTGATTGAGGGTGTAAATTAATTTAGGTGTCTGGTCTGGGGTCTGAATTAATGTAGGGGTCTGGTCTGGGGTCTGTATTAATTTAGAGTTCTGATCTGGGGTCCGAATTAGTATAGGGGTCTGGTCTGTGGTCTGAATTCATGTAGGGGTTTAGGGGTCTGAATTAATGTAAGGGTCTGGGGTCTATATTCATTTAAAGGTCTGTATTTGTTTAAGGGTATGTTCTTAGGTGTGAATTAATTTTGTGGTCTGGTTTGGGGTCTGAATTAATTTAGGGGGCTGGTCAGGAATCTGAATTAATTTTGTCATCTACTCTGGTGTCTACCCTGGTGACATGGATGCCACATGTGAGGAGGAGGCATAGACTTTGTCCAGGCGTGCCACGATGGTGGAAGATCGTAGGATCCAGAAGCAGCAGGCAGTACTGCAACTGGTGAAGGACTCTGCTGTGTAAAAGCAGCAGCTTCAGTTCAATGATTTTATTTATGTTGCCCCCCTGCATATCTACTGTCTCCCCCTTGGCCTCCCACAGAGCTTGTGCCCACATGTCTCCTCCTTGCCTTGTCAGGGTGCAAATACCCCTTGGCCCCACTCCTGCCCCTGCTACGGTCTGCTTGCTTAGTCATCCTCCCCCATACAGAGCCCCTGACCCTGCCCACCTAGTCTCCCCCCCCCCTTGTCTTCTAAAACAGCCCCTGCCCACCTACTGTCTACGCCCTGCCTCTCCACTATTAGTTTACGTCTCACCCCTGCCCCCCTCCTGCTACTTTCCGTTACCAACTCCCACCCCCCCTGTAATGAGGGGGCAGACACCTTGACCATATTGGGCCCAGACTTTTTTTTATGGCGGCCCTAGGGATAATGAAAGTAGCACTACAGTGAAAGAATCCTACCAAAAAAATCCCCATTGCTCATTTTACTGGACCTCTGTTTATATGCGTGGCATGGGCCAGACAGACATTGGTGAAAACAGTAGTCACGCCTGCATTTTTACGTATTGAGGGGAGCTAGGCTTTAAAGGCATAAAATCACCATTATGATTAGTTTCATAGGTTAAACCCCAAATATTTAAAGGAATAAAGGTGGCAGTGATAGAACATCATGTTGTTTCCACTTTGCCTTCAACATGCAAAACTACAAATGCAGTAAAGATATAATTATAACTATTCATCTAAAACAACTGCTATATAACCCAGCATAATAACAAGATATGCAAATAGAATGTGGCTGTATTCAGAATTAAACAGGCAGTTATATGTTTTGGCAACAACCCCAAAATATCTGTTTACCCTAACGCGGAATGAAGGGAAACACTTCCTTTGAGTCTGGTTTTGTTTAGCTGTGTACGGAGATACCACAATTTTAAAGGGGTTTTTCGATTTTATATATAAAGCTTATTGTTTGTTCAATTATAGGTTGTGCAACTTTCTGATATACTTTGTATAGAAGTTCCTCATAGTTTTTAACCCCTTAATGACCAGCCTGTTTTAGACGTTAATGACCAAGCCATTTTTTAAGTTTTTCCATCGTCTCATTCAAAGAGCTATACACCTTTTATTTTTGCGTCGACATTGCTGTATAAGGTCTTGTTTTTTGTGGGACAAGTTGTAATTTTTAATAGCGCCATTTTGGGGTACATAGAATATATTGATTAACTTTTATTAACTTTTTTTTGGGTGGGAATAGAAAAAAAACAGCAATTTCGCCACACTTTTTTGCATCCTAAATTTACGCCGTTTACCGTGTGGTATAAATAACACAATAACTTTATTCAGCAGGTTGTTGCGATTGCAACGATATCAAATTTGTATAGTTTTTGTATGTTTTACTACTTTTACACAGTGAAAACACTTTTTTTTCAAAATTATTTGTTTTTGTGTCCCCATATTTGAAGAGCCGTAACGTTTTTTATTTTTTCGCCGATGCAATTGTAGGAGGGCATTTTTTTTGCGGGACGACTCCTAGTTTTTATCGGTACCATTTTGGAGTAGATGTGACTTTTTGATGACTTTTTATCAATTTTTTTTGAGGCTGGATTCAAAGAAAACAGCAACTTTTGCAGGTTTTTTTATTTTATTTTTTACGACGTTCACCGTGCGGGTTAAATGATGTAATAAGTTTATAGTTGGGGTCGTTACGGACGCGGCAATACCAAATATGTGTAACTTTTTAACTTTATTTTGTTAAAGTTTGTTAATAATAAAGCAGTTTGTAAGGGGGAAAAGTGGGTTTTTCATTTTTTTTCACTTTTTTTTTTCACTTTTTACTAAACTTTTTTTTAAACTTTTCTACTAGTCCCACTAGGGGACTTCACTATGCGATCCTCCGATCGCATTTATAATACACTGCAATACTTCTGTATTTCAGTGTATTATGCCTGTCCATGTAAAATGGACAGGCATCTGCTAGGCCATGCCTCCAGCATGACCTAGCAGGCATTTACCACAGGCAGACCTGGGGGCCTTTATTAGGCCCCCGGCTGCCATTGGAGAAACAGACACTCGGCGATCTTATCACCGGGTGTCGGTGGGGGAGAAAGGGAGCTCCCTCCCTCTCTCTAAAACCACTCAGATGCGGTGCATGCTATTCAGCACCGCATCTGAGAGGTTAAACGGGTGAGATCGATACTTATATCGATCTCACCCGGTCGAGCAGGGACGCCCCCAGCCCTCAGCTGCCTCTGGCAGCTGAGCGCAGGGAGATTTGACAGCTCCCTGCTCTGTTTACTTATTCCGATGCCGCGACGTAAAAAGTCTATGGCATCGGAATAAGGCCGACGTAGAAACACTATGGGCCGGTCACTAACGGGTTAATATAAGTGAATGGAAACACTCATTGTTTACATTCAGTGGCATAAAACCTGTCCTGATAATGTACAAATGACAGAGGTGCATGGCTCCTTATGAGGGAAAGCTCTGATATACAAGCTATGCACCCAATGTGAGCAGCACATGATAAGACAAGTTTTCAGCTGCTGACTGCTGCTGCTGCTGACTGCAAACATTTTGAAAACCGTGAGGAATTCAAACACAAAGGGCCTAATGCATAAAAAAAATGAGCCAGTGTTGCCCATAGCAACTGGTCAAATTTCAGGTCTGCAATGAAAATGAAATATTCAAAGAACAGTTTTAGCACCACAAGTTGTCTGCCCTGAAATAGATATATTAGCTTGAAAGTAAAGCGCCACCTTGGACAAACCTTCAGATGTGATTCATTTTCACTACGTTCACTCCCATTTTCAATAACTTTTCTGTCTATAGTGTAAAACAATATCTGTTGCTGTCTGGAAGCCATCAGTGAGCAGGTTATTTGCTGTTGCCTGATCCTATTATTTGTATTATGTATCGTTAATTAGTACTCTAAGTGCAGAAGGGTGCAATGCTAATAGTGGGCTTTGTATGGGATTAGCTCCTTATTATATTAACACAGTGATATGGATGCAGCTTGGCATTTCAAGCTTCACTTGAAGCAGTCGTTTAAGCGTCGCGGCCCGTACAAAGAAATAATCAGCGGGAGTGTCAAGAGTCGGACCCCCACCGATCTAATATTGATGGCCCATCCTAAGGATAGACCATCAATTTTGAAATCCAGAATAACCCCTTTAAATATTATGGAGCTATAACATGAAAAAAACTGATCTGTATATCGGTGCGATAAAACATGTTATCATCAGTTCCTGGTTTAATTAGGAAAGCAGTTAATTCTGTGGCTACACCTTCCTACGCACTAAAGCAAAACATGATTCAGCTACTCACATAGTGATGTAAAAATCACGCAGGTCTGTTTTAGAATTTCTTTCCTAATCTTCACCCCCTTCTGCGATAACATTAACAACACAAACTTCTACTGCAGTCAGCTATTCTGTCGTCATGTCTCATTTATATAATACCTATTTTTATAGAATAACAGAGAATACATATGAAATATCTCTAATTTCCTCTACTTACTATTGGTAGATTTGCTGCTTGTTTTTCTATTATTTCCTATACACCTACACTGTAAAACACTTTACATAGTCCCATAAATTAATGAATACAACATCTATAGTACACAAAGATAAATTAGATCTACTTCCTTGGTTGAACTTTATGGACATATGTCTTTTTTCGACCGTAAAACTATGTAATCCGGTAATTTGAGTCCAAAACGGAA
Source organism: Rhinoderma darwinii (assembly GCF_050947455.1). Lineage (NCBI taxonomy): Eukaryota > Metazoa > Chordata > Amphibia > Anura > Rhinodermatidae > Rhinoderma > Rhinoderma darwinii. Next base: position 162,846,818 of record NC_134690.1, on the reverse strand, counting down.
AAATATGATAATTTGTCATAGAGTCACATGTGATGCCGTGCCAGGGTGGCAGTAGAGAGGGGGTGACCTCTCATTATTTTTTGTGTATTATAAATTTAAAGGGGGGGGGGGGCAGTGCATATTGCCTGATTGCCTGTCTACTGCAAAAGAGAGAACTTTTAGCAGATTTGAAAAATGTCTGAAAATATGCACTTCTATGGTCATATCTAGGGCTGTATTTTTAACCCCTTAATGACCAGGCCTTTTTGCGCATTAATGACCAAGAATAATTTTTTTCACTGTCACATTCCAAGAGTCATAACTTTTTTTAATTCCGTCAACATAGCCGTATAAGACCTTGTTTTTTGCGGGACCAGTTGTATTTTTCAATTGCACCATTTTTGGGTGCATATAATATATTGAATAACTTATTAACTTTATTTTAGAAGAGAAATGAAAATAAACAGCTAATCCAGTATTGTTTTTCGCTGTATAAATTGACACCGTTCACGATGCGGCGTAAATAACATGTTACCCTTTTTCTATGGGTCGGCATGATTATGGGGATACCAAATATATAAAGGTTTTATATGTTTTCCTACGTTTGCAAAATAAAAATCCTTTTAAAAAAATTTACTAATTTGCATCGCCGCATTGCAAGTGCTGTACGTTTTTTTTAATTTTTTCCGTCTATGTAGCCATATGTGGGCTTTTTTTGCAGGACAAGGTGTAGTTTTCATTGGAACTATTTTGGGGTACATGGGAATTATTGATTAACTTTTATTTTATTTTATTTTTTATGGGGGGAATAGAAGAAAAAAAGGAATTTTGCCGTAGTTTTTCGAGCTTTTTTTAGACGCTGTTCACCCAGCGGTTTAATTAATGTGTTAACTCTATTGTTCGAGTTGTTAAGATCGCGGCAATACCTTTTATGTGTATGTGTCATTTGTTTGACCCTCTTAATAAACTTTATTTAACGGCTTTACCTTTTTTCACTAGGGGACTTCACTTTGCGATTTTTTGATCGCAGATATAATGCTTTGGTATACTTATTATACCAAAGCATTATTGTCTGTCAGTGTTAGTGGCCTAATAGTCAGTTTCTGAAGGCAGACCTGGGGGGCTCTGTTAGGCCCCCGACTGCCATGGAGACCCATCGGCACCCCACCTTCTAGTCGCGGGTGTGCAGATGGGGTGACAGAGGGAGCTCCCTCTGTCAAACACATTAGATGAAGTGGCCGCTATTGACAGCGGCATCCAAGGGGTTAAACTAACAGAATCTGAGAGTTCTTCGATTCTGGCAGTTGCAGCAGGAGCCTGGCTGTGTATAACAGCCGTGCTACTGCCACTATCTTGGTACAGTGGCAGTACCCACGAGATCAGAGTGACGGATATATTCATTGCTTTGCATGAACTAGCTTCAGCTTGTAACGGATATATCCGACACTCGTCGTTAAGGGGTTCATATAGGCACTAATGGGCCAGAAACATAAACATACGTTCTCTCTGTTACTTAGATAGGCAATCAGAGTACAGAGCGGAAGTGGTAAGTGGCTAAATGCTGTATTTTAATGAAACTGATTTTTTATTTCCTAATTTTTATGGACTACTTCGTTTTCTCTTAAATAGGGAGATGGGTACATCAAGTCAATGGACAGCCATGTGGTGTGGGTCTTTGGTTTATAGAGCCAGTAGAGGGGTTGATTGAGAATAGGACCGTATCATTGACATGAAAAAATGTAAATAGCCAAGATAAGAGCCCTGTCTATGTTGACAACTGCAAATCTTCTTAGCCATGTGTATTTTGCTGTTTTCAGCTGCTTCCTGTTTCCTATAGATGATATAAGGCTATAGCCAACCAATCATCTCTGCCCCTCCTTGCAGTGAGCTTCCTTCCGGTGCCTTAGCGCTGCATCTTTGCTTCTGCAACATCCTGCTCACAGTTTATAATCATCCATATAACTATTGCCTCTGATAGATGAGATCTGGGCACCACCTCAATAGTTGATGCCCAGGCAAGGTATCATGGTAGATCCAGTTACAAGAGATACTGTCGGCAGACAGTGATTTTTTACAATCAAGACGGTGGACTGAAACTGGGTTAATCTCTACTAAAAATCAACTTAGAAGTGGCATGTGGAAAATTGAAGAACATTCTTTAAATGTGGGATAGATACAGTGCACTATGCTAAATATTTCATGTGTCTGATGGAGTTTCTTTATTATTCAAAGCAATGCAAACTAGTCTTAATTAGGATTTTACCATCTGTGATGAAAATGCCCAGGTCTGGCAATTCTATAGAGGGCTGCAACCAAATGTTGGCAAAATTTAGGCCCAAATAATGATGGTTAAGGTTGTAAATAAAAGGTGAATCTTCCAATCTATCCCATAGTAAGTTATTATTATGGTGTTTAAATAAAGCTATATTGGGGGAATATAAATAGTGATGTAAAATATATTGTGCTTTACTGTTCTATAGTAGTGCCTGCATTAATTGATACGTTTTCTAGGTTTGTTGATAAATACTGCGAGTATCTGATTGATTCTTACTCTTCCTCCACTGTAGGGTTGTTCCACTACTCACATGTACCAGTATGTAGTGTGGGACTACTATTTTATATAGAGAAGGGATGTGTCCAGTTTTCAAGGTCTGGAAGCAGATTCGGTGACTAGTGGTTAAAACAACCTGAAAGGTGGGTGATAATAGCAAGAGTAGTCAACTAACAGTCCAGGTTTCGTACCCAGATAAGCAGCAATTGCTTGTAGTGTAAGGCAGAGACGTGGTCAGGAAACAATCCACTAATTAGGTAATCAAGGCAAGGAATCTTGAGAGGCAAGAATCAAGAGAACCTAGACAATAGATTTAGCATTGGAGCTGTCCAGCAGCACCAGAAGCTCAATGAGAAGCGCTACTACCTGGGACAGAGGAGTTTCTGGGTAAAAATACTAATAGTATTCCCCTATTTTCAAGATGTCCTCTGGACGTCGTAGGGGCTGGCTTGTTAAGATATCTCTGATTCAATTCTTTTGTAAGCCTAGAAGAATAAACATTATCTTCTGGTTCTGAGAATTCTCCTCAGAGCCAAACCCCTTCCACTGGATCAAATACTGAAGCTTAGTCCAATAGATTCTAGAGCCCAAGATCTTTTCAACAATATATTTATCTTCACCTTGCACATTCATTAGTGGTGCAGGAGGCTAATTGCGCCCCCGAAAAGGATTGACCTGAAATGGCTTAAAGAGAGATCACTGAAAAATAGGATGCACCTTCAAAAAGTGACTTCATTTATTTGAGCAGAAATTTGAAATGGCCCAATATATTTCTGTCCCAATTATGAAGGTGTTTTTATCTTTACATTTTTTTGTGGAAATCCACTCTTTGTCCCCTACATTGAAAACAGGAGTTGCTTTTTGGTGCTTAACAGGAGCCTGTTTAAATGGTCTTTGAGTCTTGTGAAAACTCTCAAGTCTTTTCTTTTACCTTTTGTAATGTATTCAAGCGTTCAGTCACTGCTGGGAGAGAGGTAGTAATTTGTAAATTAGGAATGGAGACTGGGTAAAGGCCTGTATAAATAGGATATGTACAATGTTTGGAATTATTCTATACAAACCTTTATACAAAGCTGTGGGTAAGTAAGCCAACCAGTCATCCTGAAGATAACTAATAAAGCATCAAAGGTACTGTTCAAGAGTTTGATTATTTCTTTCAGTTTGTCCATTTGATTTAGGATGAGAGGCAGAAGACAACTATTATCCCAAGAGCAGAGCAAAAACTTTTCCAGAATTTGTATGTGTACTGTACCCCTCGATCTTAAACTACATTATCTGGAATGCCATAAAATCTGAATACTTCCCGAATCATTAGTACAGCAGTTTGCTCCACAGTGGGTGTTCCCTTGATAGGGTATAAAGGATCTGCCAGGCACAGCTTCTTTATCTACGCCCATAGGTAATCAGTCTGCACCTGCTTCTAGGTCTGTGAGACTGACTCCATCTTCCACCACTCAGGATGGCAGGCTTAGGAGTGGGAGAGCCTATCGCAGCCTGGCCAGACGGAGCTAGCTCCCGCCCTCTGTCTATTTATACCTGCCTTTCCTGTTCCTCCTTGCTTGTGAATCTTCTCTGTTGGCTTCCTGGCCCTGCTGCGGCTTCTTGTACTATTTGTCCCTGCTTCGTATTGACCCTGGCTTGTTGACTACTCTCCTGCTCTGCGTTTGGTACCTCGTGCTCTCCTGGTTTGACTCGGCTTGTTCACTACTCTCCTGCTCTCCGTTTGGCACCTCATACTCTCCTGGTTTGACTCGGCTCGTTTACTACTCTTGTTGCTCACGGTGTTGCCGTGGGCAACTGCCCCGTTTCCCTTAGGTTCTGTGTTCCCTTGTCTGTTTGTCTGTCGTTCACTTATTGAGTGTAGGGACCGTTGCCCAGTTGTACCCCATCGCCTAGGGCGGGTCGTTGCAAGTAGACAGGGACTGAGTGGCGGGTAGATTAGGGCTCACTTGTCTGTTTCCCTACCCCCATCATTACATAGGGATCAAATGGTCCATCTTTGTTGAATGGCCTACGACAACAAGGATAGTATTCATTCTTTTGGAAGGAGGTAGGTCAACCATATAATCCAGAAAATCTGAGCCCCCAAGGGCGAGATGGAATTGGGAGTGACTGTAGCAAACCTAAAGTAGAAGAGCTTGGAGTTTTATTTTGAGCGAAAAACTACACATGAAGAAAATATTTTTAGATATCCTTCTTAAATCTTGACCACCAAAAGGAACAAGTAAGAAGTTATTTTTAATGCCTAAATATCCAGCCAGCATAGAATCATGGACTAATTTTAGTACATCAAGTTATGCTGTTCCTGGTACATACAAACAATGAAGTCGCATCCAGAATCAATCTTTGAAGAAGAGATTGACATTAAGTAGCTCCTACAAAGTTATTTTAAGGTAAAACTCATTACATTCCTGCAAACAGTTTAACATCAGGGTTAACTTAATGTGCCTATCTAATATGATTAATAAGGCGGGGTGAAATTTGTACTCTGGAAACCTAGAACTAATAGAGGCCTTATGGGAGCGAGAGTAGATCCTGGTCCTCTGCTCTGAGGAAACGGTTATACCCAAATCTGCTTCCCACTGTAGCATAAATAATGTAACTGATTGGTCAGGGGTGTCAAAACAAACTAATACATCATTGACTGCAAGCTTTTTTAGGGCATTAACATCTCTACGTGATGGCCTCTCTGGGAAAACTGTACTTCTAATCCCATGGCTTGATTTAGAGAGTTATCATCACCACTGTTAATTCTTCTTAAACTGCGAAACTTACTATATGGGATGTTTTGTTTTTTTACATGTTATGGATGGGGACTCTGGTAATGCAGCAAAGAATTTGTTGCTGTTGTTTTTTTATAACCAGTAGTAACTAAATTCCCATTTTTTTACCATGACCAATATATCTAACTTTATCTTGCTTGTCTGGAGGATAATCTTTGATGAATTTAAGATTTCCATGATCAGTAAATACAGCTACAGGATTATTATTTCCCTCCAAAAGAAGATGTTTACACACAGAAAATGTTATTATTTTTTTTATAGCTCGCAGTTCTTTATTTCAGAACTCATAGTTCTTTTCAGATAAGGACATTTTACAAGAAATATATGCACAAGCGTTTCACAACATCTTGTCTTCTGACCGCTGAGACAGGACTGCCCTTTCTGCACAATTAAATGCATCAACCTTGACAGTGAAAGGCAAATCTGGATTTCGATAAATTAATAAGGTTGTTGATGTAAAGACAGTCTTTAATTTATATAGGGCATCTTGAGCCTCAGGTGTCCAAATAAAGCAAACATTCTTCTTTGTAATTTGAGTGATTGGTGCTATGATCTTGGAGAAGTCTCTAGTGAAATTTCTGAAAAGGTTAGCAAAACCAAATATATCGCAGAACTACTGTACTTTCATTTTTGTTTTTGGATTGGCTAATCAATAGCCTTGATTTTACTAGGGTATAGAGCCTTTGAAGATATAATGTACCAAAGAAAAATGAAAGGGGTTGGCCCCTATTTCTCTGTATCACAGCCTTGGATGTAGCAGCAGAATGGAGGACATTAAATAGCAGTAATGAGTAATGTAGCTGTGATTCTAGGTCTGGGGTGAGATAGAACACTTACTAGAAGCTACAGCAGCTTCTGTGTGACTCCCTGCCTCTGTCTCCCCCCAGCAGCTCTATTCCCCTCCCCTCTCCGAGGACTTCTATGGGCAGCATGCAAACTGATTCCCTCAATACGGATTTTAACAGTGAATTGAGAGTAAATTATTCCAAAACTGAAAGCATAGGAAACGTCAGAGAGAGAATAGAAAAGTAAAATCCTAACAGAGAATAATAAGCTTGGTGTCAAATGTTCTCTTTCATCTCCTGAATGACCTCAGGAAAGTTGGTATTGGTAAGTTTGTTATACGAAATGTCTGATTATCTGTCTTAAATCAGTGTAAAAGGTTTTTAAGTGTCTGGGGGTTTTGAAACTGTCTAGCCAATAGCTATACTAATGGAAGCCTGTTAGGTCTATACAAGCTATAAAAAAAGGTAACGGACATCTATGTTCTATAGAGTATATATGTTTTGGACCAAATGTACCCATTTTTATATAATCTACAGCCAATACTCATCTTCCGATTGTTCTAACATTACCCAGGAAAACGTGTGTTTTTTTTGTTATGTTTATTATTGAATATTCCTGTTTTCGTCTATAAAAATATTGTGGGAAGTAGACACTAGTATTCTGGTGTGGTTGCCTGTAGCGCTCAGGTACACCATTCTTCTCACTTACGTGTTGTTCCTTTTTTTTAAAAAAGCAAAACATTTTTTGAGATACATTTGATATACTTGGTTCTTTTAATGTTGTGTTTTTTTCGGACGTCTGCTACATTGACATAATGTGCAATCATGCGACTTATTGTCTCTTATGTCTAAATATCATTCCCTTATAGTTTTATTGCTCATGCATACGCGGACAGTATGTTCTCTCTGCGCGGGCGGGATCCATCATAATCTTCCTTGCGTTCCAGGGATGCGTTCCATTGACGCATTTCCGGTATTCACGCCATCTTGCGCATGCGCATTATGGAGTATAGGACGCCGGTGTTTGTTACACGCACATCAACTGATATGGCATCGTGAGTTGCCTTATTAATTTTCTTTATCAATTTTCTTTATATATATGATTGGCCTCTGCCTCCCCTTCATTAGGAGTGAATGACATAATTAAATATAAAACTTGTTTTTCAGTCTGTATTGTATAACTTTACTTGTATTAACAAGGGATATTGTGTTTATACACACTAATCATGTAACACTATTTGTTTATATTTATTACTATTTATTATGAATCTACTGCATTCTATACTGCACACTGTATGTACTTCCTATATATACTTGGCACTGTGCACTTTTGATTAGCTTGAGAAAGGTTCAGGTGTGAATCGAAATGTTGCTCATTCTGTTTACGACTGTATAGTGCATCTCTGCAGCACAGGATATCACACTTATTCCAGTGATTTATAAAAAATTAATTAAAGAGGCTCTGTCACCACATTATAAGTGCCCTATCTCCTATATAAGGAGATCAGCGCTGTAATGTAGGTGACAGTAATGCTTTTTATATAGAAAAACGATCTATTTTAAACCACTTTATGAGCGATTTTTAGCTTTATGCTAATGAGTTTCGTAATGCCCAAGTGGGTGTGTTTTACTTTAGACCAAGTGGGCGTTGTACAGAGGAGTGTATGACGCTGACCAATCAGCGTCATACACTTCTCTCCACTCATTTACACTGCATTAAGCGATATAGTTATATCGCTATGTGCAGCCACATACACAAACACTAACATTACTGTAGTGTCCTGATAATGAATATACATCACTACCAGCCTGGATGTGATGTTTATTCAGAATCTTGACACTTCTGAATCTTTTCTGTGAGATTCCAGCAAGGCAAGCGTAATCTCATTTGAAATGACAGGTTACATCGTAATCTCGCGAGATTACGCTTGCCTTTCTGGAATCTCACAGAAAAGATTCAGAAGTGTCACATCTTCTTGAGCACATTTTTTTTTCACAGAGCTGGACTTGATTGGTTAATATGGACAACTTTACCAGCACCTACCTTTTCACTCGTTTTTAGAAATCTAAACCCAATGTTCTTGGGTTCTGAATAAAGATATTGAATCAGCTGTCCAATTCGATTCAGTATTAATAAATTTGCCGCAAATCGCAAATGCCCCCATTGCCCTGTCTGGCTCTCTGATATCTTCTAGGACTGTATCCAATTTGGCCATTTTGCCGATTCGTGCGCCACAAACCTTAAAAGTTTCGGATTTCACCAAATCTGAAACTTCTTGGAAATTCAAACTGAATTTGATTAGTTTAGAATTGATTCGTTTATCTCTAGTACTGAAAGCAAAGATCGAGAAATGATTGCAACATTATAACCCA